>NC_056743.1:457114516-457294516 GCF_019279795.1 Protopterus annectens
GACTTATCGTGGTAAGACTTCTGGGATAAACATTTCTTTAACAGATGGGCTTTCACTGATCTGTTATTCTTAGCACTTGGAACCACTAAACTCCTGCTGATTGGTAATGTAGTTCTGGTTTGTCTCAACAGAAGTCTCTGGGCAGGTGAACTAAAATGTTTATCATGAGGAACATTTCTGAGATGCAAGAGATTCAGAAAAACATCACTGTTATCTCATTTTGACTTCTCTAGTAATTGTTTTTCACTTTGAACTGCATGTTCTGCCAAATCATTTGACTGCGGGTATTCAGTAACATTTTTAACATGGATGAAGTCCCACTCTTTGGTGAATCTTTTGAATTGCTGGCTAATAAACTGTGTGCCATTGTCAGAAATAACTTTATGTGCACTACCATGGACTGCAAAATGATGCTTCATCTTAGTAATGGCAGTACTGGATGCTAGATTAGGAAGTAGGTCAATCTTGAACCAATTAAAATAGGAGTCTACTAACACCAAGTAATGTTGACATTCCATTCAAAAATGTCTGACTGCTGTCAACCAAGGTAGTTTAGGAATCTGGTTTAGCTGAAGGGGTTTCTTCTGTTGATATGGTTTTGTACAATTACATACAGAACAAGATGAAAGTACTGTCTCAATGTCTTGTGACATAGAAGGCCAAAATAATAGTTCTGTCACCCTTTTTATGGTAGAATCAGTTTCTGGGTGGTCATGATACAATATAGTAATATACTCTGGTTGCAAGGACTTTGGAACAATGACTTTTATGGCCTTTTATAGTGATACCACTGTCAGACAAAATCTCATCTCTGTAAGGAAAATAAGGTTGCACTTCTTGAGGTAAATTAGATTGCTTTGATGGCCATCCTCGATTGATAAAGTAGTTGAGCTTCTGTAAAACAGCATCTAAGACTATGTGATTTCTAAACTCATCAAGACGTGTGGAAGAAAAAATTCTCACTTTCATGACTTCAAAATCAAGTTGCTCATTCTCCTGCTGTTCAGTGGTGTTTCTGAGTGATCTGGATAAAGTATTAGCAAAATAAAGAAGTTTGCCTTTTGTGTGAGACAAGATTAAAATTGTACTTCTGCAATCTCAGCATCATACATTGCAGTCTGGCTGGAGTTGTATTCATAGTGTTTCTCAAAATAAGGACTAGAGGTTGGTGATCAGTTTCGATTTGAATAGGTTTACCATAAATATAATTGTGGAACTTTGAATATACAAAGCCAAGAGCTTTCTTTATCTGAACATACTGCATTTCAGTTTGAGTTAGAGTTTTGGATGCATATGCAACAGGTTGACCCTCTTGAAGAATGACTGCACCAAGACCAAATTTCAAAGCATCACAGGAAAGAGTAACTGGTTTGTGAGCATCATAGTATCTGAGAGTTGGTGGACTGGCAATTCTCTGTTTCAGGACATCAAATGCTCTCTGGTGCTGTTCCAACCATGTACATCCAAAAAGAGATCCAGCACAATGGGAGATAAAAAATAATTAATTTATAGTGGCAACCCAATAAACAGAAAAAGCAAACTGGTTTCGGCTGAGAAAAATAGCCTTCTTCAGTGCTTCAAAGTTGACAAACAGACAAACATATCAACATAATATATATATATATATATATATATATATATATATATATATATATATATATATATATATATATATATATATATATACCCAAAAACTTGGGCACTTAATTAGAAGCAACCAATAATTGGTTCCAAGCAAAGTTAACTTAACTCATTCAGGCCAGGTTTAAATATAGCTCCTAACCTGATAATCCAAGATGACTCCTTATGGTTTAACATAGAGTGCCATCCAGCTTTGCATGACCTATTTCTTTGAATTTTGTCTATAACAATAAAAGTGAATTTGGCAGTTTTGTGTATTAGAGTGTGTTTATAAAGGGCATTAGAAGCCCTTTTATTTCTTATGTCGCTTAAATGTTTACTGATTCTATGTCTGAGGGCTCTGGAGATTTGTCCAACATAAAAAGAGGAGCAAAAGCAAGTGGCCAGATAAACAATCCAGTGGCTACTGCAATTTCCAAAACATCTTATATCATAAACTTTTGATGTGTTGCTACTAGTGAATTCCTTGGTTTGAGATAATTGTGCACATGCATTGCAATGTCCACAAGCAACACATCCTAATAATACATCACCAAATAAAATTCTCTGTTGACTAATTGAAGCAGCGTAGTGTTTATAGTGTGTTAGATATGAGTTAATAGTTCTCCCTCTACGATAAGAAAATAAACATCTTGAACTAAGCAGTTCACCCAATTTCTCATGGGCTAACAAAATATCCCAGTGATTATTAATGATATTTTTAAATCTATGGGTGTTACTTCCAAAAGTGGTAAGAAACCTGATAGGTTGTGGAGTGTATCTGCTGGCCTCAGTAGTTCTGTCTTTGTATTGTAGTAGTTGACATCTATCTTGTTTGTCAACCTGGTTTTGTGCCCGAGAAATGCAGTCCTGACAACCCCTCATAAGAAATCTTTCCCTTAAATCATTTTGGCAAGCTGTAAGGGTTTGTTCAGAGGAACATATACGTTTAATATGTAAAAAGTGTGACTTCGGAATATTGTGGATGATGTGGCGAGGGTGATAACTAGAAGCATGTAGCAAAGTGTTATATTCCTGAAATTTCATATTTCATTCTCTGCATACTAGAAAATCTATAAACTGTACACATGTAACTCAAACCTAAACCCTGTCTCACTTATGTATATGTTTTCCTTTTTGCCTGGAACATTTTTGCTACTGTTATATCTCTACTTCTTACTACCTTACCATGTTATTATGAAATTGTTAAATGTCAAACCTAAACCTTGTCTCAATTATGTATATGCTTTTCTCTTTTTTCCCTGAACTTTCATGCAACTGTTATGTAGAAACATTTTATACCTTACCATGTTATGTTGCCTTTTTTGAAATGTAACTTAATACCTGTTGTACTGTGGAGCTTTTCTCCCCGGGTCTCTGCTGAAAAGGGATATGTATCCAGTTGGACTAACCCGGTAAACAAATGTAAAATAAATAAAAATAAATAAATATATACTTTTGTTTCCAGTGTATGGTCAACCTGCTTGGTTATAATTACATCCAGAAATGTTATCTGTTGGTATTTGATATGAAGGGTAAATTGTATACCCCATTTGTTTTCATTGAGGTATTGTATAAATTCTTGCACATATTCCTTATCACCCCGCCACACCATCCAACAATCGTCCAAATAACATCTCCAGATGTCTAACTGATCCAAAAATAAACTGTGAATGGAGTCGTATATGAGTTGTTCCTCCAAAAAGCCCATAAACAGATTGGCATAAATGGGAGCAAATGATGCTCCCATTGCCGTGCCACGAACCTGCCAATATGACCTCCCACAAAAGTAAAAAACATTTTTTGACAGCACATGTTCGGTTAAACACACAAGAAGTGTGTTAAACCCAGGAGTGTATAAATCCAATTTATCAAGCTAAAATCGAATGGCTTGTAGACCTGCCCAATGTGGAATGCTGGTATATAGGGAGGTGATGTCGAGTGTACACAGACACCACGCGGGATCCTATTGTGTACTTTGAATGATATTAAGAAATTGGGTGGTGTCTTTTATTCTAGACCTGATCATAGGTAACAAAGGTTGCAAAAATTTAGTTAGGAAGGCTGATAGAGGCTCAGTTAGCGATCCCCTGCCCGATACTATAGGTCATCCTGGAGGACAGGTAGAATGTTTATGTATCTTTAGCAGTAGATACAAATACAGGATCTGACACCTTAAGTTGTTTGCAAGTTTTTAAACTAATTATGCCTTCCTCAATGGCCAGGTCTAGAAAAGCATCAATCTCTTTTTTGAAATTAGGGGTTGGGACAACTACCATATGTATATAAAATCGAGCATCTGACAATTGTCTTTCAGCCTCGGCCTGGTACATGTTCCAATTCTAATTCCAACTGAGTGCTGATTACAGTTGGAAATTACCCATATTGTTCTGTATGTGACTAAAGAACTAGTTTCTAGACTAGTTTCTGGAGACATAACATTGCACTTTGAACCTGTGTCACCTTTGAGCTCTGTGGGTTTTTCATTTATCCAAAAAGCACAAAACACTTCATTCTTTGCCCATAAATCTACTGAATTGACTGTTTCATGAAGCACAGACACACCATCAACATAAAAAGTAGGGTCACATCTTTCTAATTGATCAACTTGTTTCTTTGAGTGTCCGCTTTTAATAAAATAATGTGTCCCTTTTGATTTAGAAAACCTTTTGAAATTATTAAACTTATTGCATCTGTGACATTGCTGACCAAAAGCTAAACATTTTTTTTTTCTTTTTAGGCTTATGACATCCACCACAATTATGACAGTTGGCAATAAAACTGGGTGGGGCCCATTCTTTGAGTTTGCTCACGCTCACAGACTGTGGGTACTCTGGAATTTGCTAGAAAGGTATGGGGTTTCCCAGGGACTGCTGCAGAGTTTACAGATGCTGCCATGTCCTTGGTCTGTTTCTTTTAACTGCATGCTACATGCCATCAACATTGGCCTTAGAAGTTACTGGAAGCATGTGTCTCTCATTTGTAAGCATATTTGTCTGCTTCTCTGTGAGCTCATGTATCTGTCAAATCTCAGTGGCATTATTTAAAGTTAAATCACTGTCATGAAGCAAAATTTTTTTTACAACTCCATCTTTAATACCACACACAAGTCTGTCTATTATCAACTCATCCCTTAAATCACCAAATATGCACATTTTAGCCTTGTTTCTCAAATCAGTTATATATGCTGCAAAAGTGTCACCAGGCTTTTGATCCCTTGTGTAAAATAAGTGCCTTTCCATGGTAATATTCATTTGTGGGTTACACATTTCTCTAAATTTACATGTTAAGCACTTGGGGTCTTCTCTTGAGTCAGTCGGTACAACTATATGATAGTTTCCCCCCTGTCCTGCAAAGACAGCAGGTGCATACACAGATTAATGTTCCCTTTCTATGGCTTCTGAACCAGCTAAATTAAGCTGAATAAATGCCTTTGTATGGTCATCTTTATCAGAAAATGCAGCCTGTATGAAAATGTTGTACTCTTGCTGAAACACTCTCCAGTTCTCTGCAATATTATTGTCAAATACAAGCGGACCTGCTTTTCGAAATCCATCTGCCTTGCCAACAAATTATGCAATAATATGACCTTTGTAATTACATACGAACAAGCTGCTATATGTGCCTAAGTAATAACATTCAAATACACAGTAACTCTTCAAAATACTGTACTTTGCAAAATATTCTTTGAAATGGCTGTATTTTGCGAAATAACTGTGCTGTAATACTGCATAAACATGCAAACACTTAATACACTTCAGACAACTCCAATAGATTTGATTAATATGAAAATGTAGTGCTTAGTGAAAAAATGTATTTGTTTCCCTTATTTTATTCATTTTATGCGATTCAGACTTTATTTCAAACATTTTCCATAGTTAATTTTAATATTTCTATTAATATGTCTCAGTTTTGGATATTTCTGTTTCTTAGACTAGAGTGTTCTGAATGCCTCATTTCATATTTTGTGAATAAGAAATCATTTGAGCAAGTGTTAATACCTGAAATTCGTTTCTGGCCTGTTTTGTAAGTTATATGTGCAGTAGGGATGATTCACTCCTGTATAGTCCTCCAATCTTAACTGAGTGCCTCTCAGTCTCAAATCTGAAGAATCCAGGTCCCATTCTGGCACAATGTCGCTCATCTCTCTCTTGTGTAGACAGACTACATAGCCATGCATGCTTACATCTCAACAGCTTACTACAAAATGGCAGTGAGGCCTGCACATGCTCAGTATTTATACACTTGTGCAAGCCCCTAGAATGCTTCGTAAAGGCATACATACATATTGATTTACAGTATGGAACCCATGTACACATACACATACATATATATGTATGTGAGTTCTTGACAGGAGCCCATACATACACATAAAAGTAAATATGCTAACCATTTGAAATGTTGGGACCCATTAGAGCAAGTCCAGAAATGCAAAGATGAATGGCCTAAAGATTGGACTTGGATATACTAAGTCTGAGATGTCATTTCCCATAATATTATATTATGTTCTTCATTGCTGTAGTATTCTTTGCTAAAGGGATCTCCTGCCAAGAGCAGCCCAACGTCCGGCCAATATACCAAAGGCTTAGGTTTTTTTAAGGACGCTGTACATCATACATATGCTCTCCTCTCAAGGAGTAAGGCATAAAGGTGACACACATACCTCAACCAGTCAAAACACCATCTTCGATCGTCGGTCTTAATGCTCCTTCATTTCGTTTCAGATAAATGCACCGTTGGGGGGGGGGGGTTCTTCTTATCTTGTCTTTTTTCTTTTAGTTACGAGGTTGCATGTTATCCAAAAAGGGAAAATGTCATTGTGGGAGGCAGATTCCCCATAAGGACGATCCTGAGCAGCTTTTTTTTTGCTTGGGTGCTTCTCATGACCATACATCCTGCGTGATTTGTCAAGAGTTTGTCTTTAAAACTGTTCATAGTCATCTCTCCTCTTCCTTGTCTATGTATCTTGAGAACCAATGTCTTAAGTTGTTGGCACAGGGTACCATGGCAGAATCTGGCCAGAAGATCCAAAAAGTTAGGTTGGATTTGGCTGCTGTAACACCTCCCCTGGATGTCTCTCTTGAGGCTGGTGAAGGCCGATATGATCACCCATTTATTTCATTGGCTTCCTCTGCTGTGCATGTTTGGAGGCTGGCATGAATCCAGCTTCAAGCACATCCTTGGAAGCTCTGCAGACATCCATTATGGATGTTGAGCGGGAACCACAGCTAATCCTATCCAAGGGACTGAGGGGTGTTCCACAGATTCTTGTTAGGGGGGAGATTCCCATTATGTTGGTTGAGTATCAGCAAGGGTCTGATCCTCCTAAGATCTGTAGGGATGACGTCCCTTTGAAAAAGAAACAGAAAACAAAACATATTTCCCTGCTTCTAAGGATCCTGACTGTAAGTGGCAGGATATTATACAGAGGTTGTTTAATGCTCTCATGACCTTGAAGCCCCCACCAGGGAGTTTCTGTTCCTGGTGGTCATCTCCTCTTAAGAGGCCTAGGGAGCTGGAATGTTTTGATGAGAATTTGGACTCTGAAGAGGAGTATTTAGCCCATTCTTCTCAGATTCCTTCTCCGTTAGACTATGGCTGTGAGGAAGAGGAGGACTCCATTATTGCAGCTTCTCCCTTTGAGGAAATTTCCTTAGGGGATACTATTTCTCGTATGATGGAATTTTGTAAATGGGACTGTACCCAGATCTCTGACATCTAGAAGAGGTATTCTGAACTCCTCCAAATGGAGTCTCCTAAGCCATCTGCTATCCCTCCTGTCCCTGCAGCTTTGTTAGACACTTTTTCAGCAGCTTCTCAGGCTCCTGATTCTCAGCCATCTGCCCCTAAAAACCTGATAGGTTGTATAAGGTGCCTGATGACTGTAAGTTTCTTTACAAATGACCTTCTGCTGGCCCTTCTTTTATCTCTGTTTCTTCTGATAAGCCTTCCAAACTGTTGCCTTCTACTAAATTACTTTCTTCTAACAAGGACAGTAGGGCCCTGTAAAGGTTGGGCAGAAAGGTGTACACTGCTGCTACTCTGGCCTTTTGGACTGCTAATTATCAGATCCATATGACCAGATGTGTTTCAGTTCTTCTCTCTCTCTCTCTCAGGCTTATCAGGTTGTTTCTCACCTTCCAGATTCTGAGGGGGAGACTTTGGCCCTCTCTTTGTTGGGTTCATCTTTTCAAGTGATCTGACATTCTATTAGATGTAGTTATGATGCAGCTGATGTTTCTTCTAGAGTTGCTATGTTTGGGTCTGTGTAAAGGGGTTATTCTTGGCTTTCCTCCAGGCTTTACTTGACGATATTAAGGCTAAGTTAATGGATGTGCCTCTTGACAATAAAAATCTCTCTGGTTCTGTAGCTTCTGAGCTTTTTAATTCCCTTCAGGAGAAGGGTAAGGCCTTGCTGGAACTGAAACATATTTTTGTTTCTCCTGTTTCAAATTTTCAGAGGACTTATGCTTCCAAGCCTGCCTTTGTCTGTAAACATTCTCGTCCTCCTCCCAAAGGTAAAAAGGGGTTCTAGACAGGCTCCTGCTAAATCTACTCAGACTCCTACTACTCAGAAGCCTATTTTTTTCAACAAGCCAGGTTCTATCTGACTATGTTCTTCCCTCCCTCCCTCCCTCCCTCCTGTCAGGTTCCTTTATCTCTTCATCTTTCCATGTCTCTTCACAATTGGTTAAGGATCACTCAGGATTCCTGGGTTCTGTCCATACCTCTCAACCTGGAAATATCAAAAATCAGGACAAAGGCCGCCAATGAAAAGTAGGTACAACTGGCCAAAAGTCTGGATGCTGATTAGCACGAAATTTACATGCATAGTCATGTAACTCTGCCCACCCCCGTAGAATTGTGGGATACCAATAGTCAAAAGCAAATTGAAGAACAGACAAAATATTAAACACAAAATATAACCAGAACAATAGTGTTTTATTTATATTAACATGTGAACTTGTATCAAACATTGAACGTGTATGAAACAAAATGCAATTTTCTTTTATAAAAATAAAAGAAACTGCCACCATCATTAATGCAGTGGGACAAGCGGTCTCTAAACAGTAAATCAGATGGCAGAAGCACTTCAGAAATATAGTAACAGCAAGGCCCCTATATAAAACAAAAAATAGTTTTAATCAAACAATACAAATAAACATAGCACTTAAAAACTGTATTAATTCATGAGGATCCCACAACTAAGCCAAATACTTTCCATCATTAATGCCAATCAAAAATATTCTCCAACCTACTTCAAATCCTGTGAATGTAAACCTAGCTGTATTTATGGAAAACAGACACTGATCATGAAGATTCACTAATATTCATTCACAATTAGCATACTAGGCATTTATCACTATCATTTGTCAATATCAGTGATTTTTTTCCAAAAATATTATCACTAGCACAAGAATACTTTTTTGATACTGTATTGTACAGACAAACCTAACTGACAAATGTGTCCATTAGATGTAGAAACTGATTCAAGAGCATTTGTAATTTATAAAGCATTCAAAGATGCAATCGCAGATATGAAATCCTGAGAAACAGTTTTATATTATTAATTTTAGCAGTAGCCATCGCAGAAGTTTAAACTGTAACGTATATAGATTAGCAGTTTAAAAATTTTAAACTACAAGCTTAAAGCATGCAAAATGTGAAAGAATCACAAAACTATGAAAATTATTATAACTGAATATATTTGTAAAACAATGGGAGTATAAATCAGAATGAGAAAAAATAATGTTTACATACTTTACTTTCAATATAGTCCAAAAAGCATAGAAGCCATGCATTCAAAGATAGATTTATCTGAGGGAGAGAGAAAATGATTTACCTGTTATCATCTATATGCCACTTTTACAGACAAGATAAAGATGAATGCAGATACTGCACAGACAGAAAGTGGATTTAAAGTGCTCGTCACCATTTCATTAGTAGAATACATTGGTCATCTCATGCAAACATTTAAAGTTATGCTTACTTTAGTGCAAGTGTGGAGCCTTCAATATGAAACATGATGCAAATTATAACTGCGTGTGCAGTCAAGATTTTTTACCTACCTACCATGTAGAATTATTGTATGAATTACTATCAGTTGTCTGAAGTGAAGAAAATTTTAACAGGAAAAAAAAAAGCTATGGGGATGTGAAAGCTTTCTCCCCATATGTTTGTGTGTCATGTTCTGAACTAGTGATAATCTAAGAAAATAATTTAATAATTCTGAGCATTGCATGAGCAAATTATACTGGTATACTTGAATTACGAAAAAGAAAGGAAGAAAAATATGCACATGCATACCAGTCACTACTCTTTAATGAAAACATTTCAGAAGTTGTATTTGAAGAATATGCAAAAATAAATAAAGAAAGAAAGAAAGAAATAAAAGCTTTTACTAGTTAGCTCCCTAGACATTAACCAACTAACTTTTGGTACTATGGATTATAGCACCAATCAATGCAAATGGAATTCACCTATGGAAAGACACATCCACCTCCTTAGCGTAAACAGTCTGCCTCTACAAATGTCTGATATTTTAGTTGTGAGGCATAGCTGAATATCAGTCAGCAAATCATGTTGAACACCTGACAGCAATTTTATATGTACGTGTGTCTGCAGTGACTAGAATATGTTTATTGCTACCATATTTTTTTTTTTCATTTTTGTTTGAGAATTGTATTTTCAATCTTTGAGAATTGTATTTTAAGCCGCGGTGGTGTAGCA
Source organism: Protopterus annectens (assembly GCF_019279795.1). Taxonomy (NCBI): domain Eukaryota; kingdom Metazoa; phylum Chordata; order Ceratodontiformes; family Protopteridae; genus Protopterus; species Protopterus annectens. Next base: position 457,124,867 of record NC_056743.1, read on the forward strand.
GTTAGCAAGAGGTTCTCCCATTCGATTCTTGGCTGGAGAGCCTTCTGTGTGGAGTCTGCATGTCCTCCGCGTGGTCGAGTGATGTTAAAGACATGCCAGTAGTTGCAAGTGTGAATGGGCATCAGGCTGGCAACTCAGCACCATGAAATCCACTGCCAATCATGAGCGGACTGGAGTTCCGCTGTGGTGACCCCTAACCTGGAAAAGTCGGTTAACTTTTTTTTTGAGAATTGTATTTTAGTGTAGCATACTTTTATATTGCTAATGCACAAGGTCATGATTTATGTAAATTTGTGTATGTTTAAGTGCATCCCCTAAAATATCTCTAGTGTGTATAATTATTTCAAATATAGATGTTCACTTCCAAAGCTGATTTAAGCATTCACAGACATAAGGCTGGAAGTATATTAACCACCGCTGTTACTATTCACAGATGAATCATTTGAAATGTTCACTGGGTTTTAGATGGCCTTATTGTAAGCCTGAGTTTTAATGCAAAATGCTTACACAATCTGTGCCTGTTACTGCAAATAAAAATGGCCAGGTTAAGAAAAGACTTGTTGCAGCTTTTAGAATTCTGTATCAAATACAGGTGCGCATCTATGATACTGTCCTTTCCTTGCAAAGAACATTAGTGCCATGATAGAAAAGTAGCATCTGTGAGCTTCAGACATAACTGGCAAACATTTTTGTTTCTTCGTCTTTTCTGATCACATTTTGGAATGTGGTGGTGGGTGTGTGTTTGTGTTTGTGTGTCCTTATCAATGCAGTGTTCTCATTCATGTTAGAAAAGTTTATTATCTTATTCCATTAAAGGCTATCCAGTAATTCATTAATTAAGCCTTCAGTCAGTTCTGTTATGTAAAACACACATTTAATGGTTCTGGGGGACCAGCAAGAGGAGTTATGTAATGATGATTCATAGGGCACCAGGGCATGCCATGCCCATGGTGATATGCGTTCACATGTTCACATTGGCCCAGTAATCAAAGAGCCTCAATCCTCACCACTAGCACCAGTGAGTGGCATGCACACTGGGGGGATAACAAGTACATACATACAATAAAGTACAATTTCCCTTAAGAGCACAGTCAGTCTGGGGCTGGTTTCTCCCTTTCTCTCCAGATCCCCAATAAGACTCCCCTCTGGCACAGCTATAGGGCTCATATCGCAGCCTAGTGGTCAAGTTAAACTAGTGCTTCATGGCCCTGCCCAAGTAGCTGACACACACACACACACACACACACACACACACACACACACACACACACACACACACACACACACACACTTTAAGATTTGATTTAGCTGCAAATGCACAAACACTTCTGGGTAAGGCTGGCACAGGTTCTCCAGCTATGCCCCCTTTCTGACCAGACTGTAACGTAGTACTAACTGCCACCAACCACTGTTATCACCTTCTATAAGGCCCTTCCCAAAGGGTGACCAATTTCACTGTGTAATATTACTGTTATCCAAATAGAAAGTGTGCCGAACAGCAAGACTATTGGAGTGGCTTGGACAGTGTCATCAAATACATGCAATGTACTCTTAAGAGCTTAAATTATCTCTACACAAAACAGCCACAGCTGAAAGGTTTAAAATATTTAATAAATAAAAAAGCACAAGACAAATCTCATCAAGTCAACACAATGCTAATCAAGAGCTCAGAGATCACAGGAAACTTTTAAAACAATATTGTAGGATAGTCTGACATAAATATAGAAAACAGCTAGGCTAATCTGGCTATATCTCTATCTAACTCTAAGAGAAATCACTGTTCTAAATACTACTTACATACAGAGCAAGCAAGTGCTGGTGAGTGGATATTCTTACTAGATCCAAGACAAGATACAAAATGCTCAGTCTTTCTCTCTGAGAATGTATTTTATTGATAATACTCAGTACTGCTGAGTCATTTCACATTTCATAATTTTTATCACTTCTCCTTGAGTTCCCAGGCTAACAGAAACTCAAATTTTACATTTTTTTTTAAGCTGCACCTGGCCAGGAAGCCACAGAAATAAGACAATTTTATGTGTAAAATCTAGTAATTATCTCTGCCTTAAACAATAGAAAGACTTTGCTAGCCCAGACATCCTGTCTCCGAGCTTGAGATCAAACACTGTGGTAATTCTTTACTTAACAGCTTTCTTCTAGCAGGGTGCACTGTGTTTACATTTTTGAAGTTCAGCATATGATACAGTTTTCTTAAACTGAGTTTTCTTACATTTGTAAAAACAAGCCTGTGGATTATATTAATATTTACAATGAAATAGAATTATCTACAAAATTCTATCTAGCTAGGCTGGCAGCCTTCACACCCACAATCACAAATATACAAAACCGATCAGAAAAAAGTGTTACCCATGGCAATCAGGTATGTATACAAAAAGAGCCTTCATTTTTATATTTAGAGCACAACAATTAATAAAAAAATGATGTTTACCTTCTTTAAAAAAATGAGTGAATCACAATCACAATAAATAACTGCTGCGATTAATGCCCAAATTGCTTTCAAGAGCTGCATTGTGATTCCAGACTCATAAAATACCCAGAAAATGCCCCAGCTGACCACCAACAGGACTGATTCAGGTTTCTATGGCAGGGTAGTCTGCTTAAGAGACATACTGATGGAAAACTGAGGATTAAGGTGTCAAATTTTTCTGTACATATGCAACAGGAACTGGAGATTCTACATGATCCATGAACTGGTATTTTCTCCACTAAATAACCTACCAAACATAACGAGGTTCAAGCTGATAAAGCTCACAACAATGTTAGAGGGAGGTAATTCCTACTCAGTAAGGCTCACAGGTGTACTTCATGTGTTTCCCTTAAAGAATGTTGATCATTCATCTCAGAAGGTTACTGTTCAATTCTGACTGCTGCTGTAGTCCTCTCAGGGCCCAGGTTCATCATTGCGGGCTGTGGTGGTAAACAACTGAAGTTTTTCTGTTTTTAGTTTTTCAAATATTCCAAGAGTCTGCTAGGCAGTCAGGCTGATGTCATCACGCATGCCCCTGCACGTTGATGACATTGTGGGATACGCTGGCGATGATGGGATGATGTCAGCTGCACTTTTAAATATGTAAACAAAATAAAAAAAGATACAGGGAAATTTAGGAATTGAAGTGGACACTCAGGAATTTATGGTGCTCCATTATTTTGCCCTCAAAATTGGTACATTCTGAGGAATTCATACAGTTGAGAGGTGTGGTTCTGTCCATCATTCTACAGGGGCATTTCATGGTGTGGAAATCCCTTCCTCCATTTCTGGAAATTCCTCAACCTCCTCAGGAACAGCTGCCCTTTTTTCCAGATGTGCTTCAGAGCCCTTTGTCTGAAGGCACTATCCAAGCAGTTTCTGCTCCTCAAAAGGGGAAAATGTTTTATTCCAATATATTTTGGTTTCCAGAAAATAAGGCACCTAGAAGCCCATTATGGATCTTTCTCAGCTCAACACCTTTCTGAAGGTTCATTCCTTTTCAATGTTGCCTCCTTGGACCCTGGTTCCTCGCCATGTACCTCAGGCTTTCCTAGTCTCTCTGGATCTCAAGGGTGCCTATCACATCCCCATTCATCCCAGTTTCAAACAATATTTGTGTTTATGTGTTTCTTCCTTGCATTTCCAGTTCTCTGCTTTGCCCTTTGGTGTCTCTACTGCCCCAAGGGTCTTCACCAGATACCTCACTCCTGTGATTGCCTTTTGCAGGATGAGGGGGTACAAATCTTTCCTTACCTGGATTACCTGCTCATTCAGGTTTCCTGTCCAGAGACCCTGCTTCAGCACCTCCACTACACTGTTTGCATTTTGCAAAGCCTGGGGTTTAAAGTAAATTTCCAGAAATTCTTCTTGACTATTTCTCACAATCATGTTTTTCTCTGGTGCAGGCTGCAGACCATTTCTATGCTGGAATCCCTGCCACAGCCTGAGGATTTGACTCTAAGTGCCTTTTTTCAGTCTCTTCTTCCTCTGGTCTTAGTTACAGCCAGTGAGCTTCTAAGGGCTCTGGGTTACATAGCATCATAGTTCTCAACTGTCCAGATTTTTGACTCATACTTTTGACCATTTCCATAAAATTGTAGTTTTCTGGCAAATCATTGAGAACTGAAGTCAAAAAATAATGTCATACATTTGATTTTCAGACTTCATATCCTTTAGAAAATTCATGCTAATGAAAAACCTGTTATTCAATCAGCTTACTAAGTTTGTAAAAGTATTTAAAAAGTGCTCCTATGTTTGGGCCTTTGTAGTCTCATTATTGTGGCTTTGTCCAGATTTCTTGCTTTAAGAGGTTGAGAGGTATACATGGCATCAACCATGCCTATGCTATCTCTAGCCAGACTCCATATGAGAAAGCTGCAGTGGTTCCTAAAGTCAGCCTGGTTTCAACATTGTCATTCTTTGGACTTTCTAGTCCCTCATCCTCCATGCCTCAAGCTAAAGCTTCAGTGGTGGATTCATCAGCTGTTTCTTAACCGAGGGATTCCTTTTCAGCCCCAATCCCCTCTCAGGAACTTTTTCAGATGCTTCAGATGCATGTGGTGGGGGTTTCTTTCAGCCCTCTAAAGGTTCAGGGCCTTTAGTCCATTCATCAGAGGGTGGACCTTATCAATATTAAGGAAATGAGAGGTCTTCTTGCTTTTCAGGCCTTCCATTCTCTGTCCTTTCCAAGACCTCAAAATCTTTACAGACAATACCACAGTGATGTGGTACTTCAACATGCAAGGGGGGCACAGTCTCACCTCTTGTGCAGACTAGCTGTTCAGGTTTGAGATCTGGCTGTCCAGTATCAGTTGACTCTTCAGGCTGTTTATATTCCTTCTGATCAGAACCTTGTGGCAGACTGCCTGAGCAGGTCTATAACACAGACTCATGGGTGGATGTTTCACAGAGATGTTTTTCTGTACATTGTCCACCAGTGGGTACTCCTCAGGTAGATCTTTTGCCTGCCTTCTGAACCTGAACAGACAACTTTCTTTATTTTGAACCAGAGTCCCAAGTCCTCTGGCATGGAAGGTGACTACCTTCTCTTTCTCTTGGAAGGGAATGTTTCTCTATGCCTTCCCACCCCTTTCTCTCATACTGAGGGTCCTGTTCAAGATTGAAGAAGACTCTCTCAAAATCTTGTTGTTGACTCCCTTTTGGCCCAGGCAACATTGGTTCTCTCTTCTTCTGCACCTAGCCAAGGGCAATCACCACAAGTTACCTTACAGGATAGACTTACTCACTCAAGACAAGGGGTCTCTCATCCATCCTCACTTGTCCACTCTTAAACTGACACTGTGGCTGATAGAGTTTTGATCCCTTTTAGGCACTTTTTTTCTGAGCATGTGCTCCAGGTTCTGCAGGAGGTCAGAAAAACCACCACCCAGAAAGCTCATTTGTCTAAATGGAAGAGATCTTGTGTCTGGTGCCTTGCTTGTAACCAGGATACACTTTCTCTGGATGTTCCTCTGGTTCTCTCTTACTTGTGTGAATAGCTCCATGCTGGGTTGGCACACTCTTCAGTTAAAGCTTATTGTTCAGTGTTTTCATGCTTGTCTGCCGTTGACTCCTCCTGTGGCTTCTAGGTTTGAGGTCAAACAATTTCTTAAAGTTGTACTTCATATTAGGTCTCTCAAGTAGCCTATTCTTCCTTCCTGGGACCTTAATTTTGTTCTTGGAAAATTGACTTGGACTCCTTTTGAGCCTAAAGCTTCAGCTTCCTTGCAACATTGTATATAGAAGACTGTTCTTCTTTTGGCCCTAACATCAGCTAGGAGGGTGTCTGAGCTTCAAGCCTGTATTGCTGTCCCTCCTTTTTTAGTTTTTGTTACGGACAGGGTGTTTCTTCATACTAATCCTTCTTTTATGCCCATGCTGGGTAATGAATTGTCTCTTAATCAGTCTATTAATTTGCCCACCTTTTTCCCCTTCTCATAGTCTGCCAGTGAGAAGATGCTTCACACCTTGTATTTACATACACAGCTCAGATATTATTTGGATAAGACTAAGGCCATTTGCAAGTCAGAGCAACTTTTTGTTTCTTTTCATCCTAGATCTCTAGGTTTGGCTGTTTCCAAGCAAACCATTTCTCATGGATTTCTAAGGCCATTTTATGTTACTGCTTTCATGGGGAGAAAAGCCTTTCTGCTTCTGTAGGGGCTCATTCTACCAGGGCTGTGTCTTCCTCTGGTGCTTTTTTTCCAAAGAATTGGATACAATTCCATCTTTGAGGCTGACACCTGGACTTCTATCCATGCCATCACTAAACATTGCAAGCTAGAAGTAATTTCCAGGGCTAGAGCTGGATTTGCCAGGGATATCCTACATGTATTTCTTCAGGGCCCTGCTGGTCCTTCCTTCTCCCAAGTTTCTCCTCCTCTCTTATTGTCTCTGGAAAATCTTTCACATAGCTTCTCTAACCCGCTCCGTTCGCCCTGTGGGCTCACTCCGCTCCCCTACCCTACCCCAATTCCCACACACCGCCAGTGGTCCTAGCTTTATACTTCCATTGCCACACCCCCTCCCACTATCACCCTATCACATACTACCTTCCACTTAACCACAGCCCCTACCTCAACAAATGCTTAATTAAGCCAATTTACCTTTAGGTCCACTCCCCAACCTTTCCACACCTTATCCTGTACTGCTATAGTTTGCAGCTTCACTCTTATAACCACCTTTTATTCAGTTTATTATTTACTTCTTCCCTCAAGCTACCTCATCTCATATAACAGTTTCTCCTTCTCCCACCTTTATTCCTACCTACCTCTATCCCTCCACCAACATATTCTAACTCCTCTTTTACACATCCTAATGGACCCAACATACAAATCTTTATTCACAAACCTACTACTCTTAACTACAACTCTTGCTTCTCTAACTATTCCATACACACTAAACTTCTTTGAACATTCTTCTCTTTCTGAAAAACACCACCCCTACCAACAAACTCTACCTCTTTCTCACATAAACTCACTTAAACATAGTAATGTAACTGCCACCTTTATCTACATACTTCCAAAGTGCCATAGATCTAACCATGTTACTTATTTCCCTGTCAAAAAACTCCAATCAATTACTACAAAATCCTTAAGTCTATACAATATCCTCTACAACACCCCCTATTAGATGGTGATATTCATCCAAACCCTGGCCCCAATACTAATACTCCCAATAACCCTCACAGTCTAACATTTCCCACTATTACTACCCCTAATAGACCATCTAACTCCCTCCTGATAGCTCACCTTAACATCCGCAGCATTAACAATAAAATTGCCCACCTACATGCACTATTAGAGGTGCACTCATTTGACATTCTCTGTATTACAGAAACATGGCTAAAGCCCTCTACTCTGGACCAGGTGATTACCCCTCCTGGATATAATATCCTAATATATGACCGCAAAATTTAAAAGGGTGGAGGAGTAGCCATTTTGTATAAATCTGAACTCCAAGTGTCACCCTTCAGTGTGCCACTACCCTCAGATACCAATGCAGAAACCCTTACTGCCAAGCTACAAATCAATAACTCCAAATCTATCTATCTAATTTGCACACATCTCCCTCCTGGAAATAATATTAATACACTTGAAAACATACTTAGTCACCTATCTACCCACCTTCCTTAGGAAATCATTGTATTAGGAGACTTTAATATAGACAGGGCAACCTGTAGTTCCCCTAATCCTACCAATCACATAAATCTATGCAGTTTCTCACAGATAATAACCACCCCTACTAGAATCCATAAGCCAGGTAACAAGGAGACCACCCTAGACTGGATTCTTCTCAACAGCCATCTTGATACTTATAAACCAGGAACCCTTCCCGACGATATCAGTGACCATATGCTAACCTATATCATTAAACAAAAATTTCACAGCCCTAATACTAATAATTTTAAATCCTCGCTTTAAAAATTATTTAATCCTGACAGCTTCCAAAACGAACTAAAAGCATGTGACTGGTCACCTACGTCTCATCTTCAACTTGATGAAACAGTGACCTACTTTAATACTAGATTCCTTCAAATCCTAGATTACCACGCCCCCATTCACTCATCCCGAATAAGAACCAAAATTGCCCCCTGGCGTACAAAACATACTAGGCAAAAGATCCATACTAGGCAAAAAATAAACTGTGGGCCAAATGGAGAGCCTCCAAAAGTCCATCAGATCACCTTTACTTTAAACAATTAAGAAATGCTACCAAGAAAGACATTCTCAGAGACAAAAAAGACTATTACCTTCACCTTCAACAAACCCACCAACAAAAACCACAAAATTTCTGGACAGGCATTAACGAACTTCTTAAACCAGGGCACTCTAAATCTCCTGCCCCTTCAGGATTTAACCATAATAACTCTAACCTGATACCTGATGCCTTTAATAACTATTTTACAGAAGCCATTCTAACCCTAGCTAATACTTTACCACCCATCAACACTCCACCATTAAATACCAATAATACTCTTAACTCCAACCTTTCATATTCAACCTATACCCACATCCCTCATTTGCAACCTCCTTCAAAAACTTAAACCATGCTCCCCTTCTGCTGACTGTCTTCCAGCAGAATTCCTGCAAATTGCAGCTAAAGAAGTTGCCTATCCCATCTCCATCCTTATAAATAGAACAGTTTTAGAAAGCAAAATCCCTTCCATATGGAAAGTTTTTCACATCATCCCTCTACACAAAGGCAGATCATCTACCGAGCTCTCCAACTTTCGGCCTATTGCCAATAGCTAAAATAATGGAAAAGTGTATACACAAACAACTACTTGCCCTCCTTCTCCATAACAATTTACTTGCCGACTGCCAGCATGATTTTAGGCCATTCCATAGCACAACAACTGCCCTGCTGTAGTTTTCTGACTCCATAAACAAAAATCGTAACAATAATACTTTCTCCTCTGCACTGTTTATTGACCTCTCAAAAGCCTTCGATATGGTGAACCATAACATGCTTATTGACATACTAAAAGCCCAATCACTCGACACACAAGCACTACATTGGTTTAAATCCTATCTTGAAAACAGACAGCAAGCAGTACTTTGGGATAATAATCTTTCTACTTCCCTCCCTGTAAACATTGGAGTACCACAAGGCTCTATATTAGGACCCCTTCTCTTTTCATTGTTTATTAATGATCTACATACCAAAATTCCTCAATCCACCTGCATACAATACGCGGATGACTCAATTTAATTTGTTCAGCCAAGTCCATAACCTCTCTCCAGTCCCTCACTCAAACAGTATTTAACAGTGTTGAAAATTGGTTTATGCAATACTGTCTCCTTTTAAACCCCCAAAAAACAAATTTATTGCTCTTTACTCCTACTCATAAGTCACCTCATCCACACTTCACAGTAACCTCTAACAATGGAACTAACATATCCCCTGACACTACAACCCATCTACTGGGAGTAACAATGGATAACAACCTTAGCTATGATGACCATACTAATGCTACAATAAAGTCTGTCAACAAAAAACTAGGCACCCTTTACAGAATCAAACCCTTCCTTACCCTTTCAGCCAGAATCACTGTTGCCCAGACTCACCTGATCTCTACCCTTTTCTATGCTTCTGCGATATATACCAACCTATCTAGAAACAACCTCACCAAACTTTCTACTAGTTATAATAACATAGCCAGATTTGCCACTGGCACCCCTTTCAGAACTCACCACTGTCACAACCTCAGACAACTGGGATGGTTAGAACTGCAGAACCTACTACTTTGTCAACAATTTGTTATCACCCAAAAGATCATTTATTACCCTAATAATACCCCAATCCTTACTAATCTGATTACCCCCTACAAAAATCTTGCAACTCTACGCTCAGCTAACAAAATTCTAGTCTCCACTATTAAATCTAACAACAAACCTAGGGACTCACTTTTCACCAACACAGTAGGAAAAAGCTGGAACCAGCTTCCTAGTGAACTTTCATCTCTTGCTTCCACTCATCTTTTTAAAAAGCATCTTAAAGAATATCTTAAAATTCACTGGCTTTGTCCCTGCTCTAACCCTGACTGATATACCCTGACTGTTATCTCTTCCCCCTTTTTGCTCTCCTTACACTTCTATACTCCAGTGTTCTATGTCACATACCTGTAAAAAAATATATATATATATATATATATATATAAGAAATTTTTACAACTCAATATTTTTTTTTTCTTTTTTCTCTCAAATTATTTCTCTCAGTATTTGATCTTAGTGTTAACCTATATAACTATGTCAACCTCAATGTAACAATGTCCTGTAATGTATTTGGACTATTACTGTATATTGTAATCTTTGTCACTGCTTATGCTTGGAGCTTTTCTCCCCCGGCCTCTACTGAAAATGGACATATATCCAGTTACACTAGCCCGGTCAACAAATGTAAACTAAAGTAAATAAAATACATAAATAAATGAGTTTCCTCTTGAGCTTTTATACCCTCCCTTTAGTAAAGAATACTGCATCAGTGATATGGAAGGACATAGCACAGTTGTGTCAAATCTTACCATAACAGTAGATGTCTTTCTCTTCACTGATCCAGTATTTGCTCTCTCCCTCCTCTGTCTTTTTCATTCTCCTTTTTTTCTTTCTGGATGCACATGTATCTCCTTTTTCCTTGGACTATTGTTCCTCCTAGGGCTCTTCAGTTCTGAGGTATGTACATCTGTACATCACCTTTATGCCCTATGCTGTGAGCAGGGAGTATACACATGATGTATAGTGTCCTTAAAAACCTAAGGCTTTGGTATACTGGCAGAAAATTGGGCTACCCTTGGCAGGGGATCCCTTTAATAAAGAACACTGCAACAGTGAATGAATGGACATTTACTGCTATGGTAAGATCTTACACAAGTGTACTTTCTCCAAGGTATGGCGATCTTGAAGTTCTGGAAGTATGGGAAGCTTGCCCCCCACATAGGGTGATACATGGGGCCTTGTCCTTCTACAAAAAGAAGTTTTAAGGAGAAGATCAATTTTCAATATTGACTCTTCTCCTGTGTTTTCGCTTTTCTTTTTTTTCGGCACTTGGCATTTTGAGTGCCAACATTTCAATAGGGAATATGTGTGTGTGTGTTTGTGGATAGAGAGATAAATAGACAGACATATATTTATTAGTTTAACTGTGCACTGTTCCAACCCTTTTAGGCTATAACCTCAGCTTTTGGGGAGCATATACAAGTGTAAATAGTACAAATGTTTTCAGGACAGTTCAAAACTGTCAGTATTATTGCAATTGTAAGTGACAATATCACAAATAATATGCCAATTACACATAATAAATTGCCACACGTAGAGTTAGTGAGACAAAAAAGGCTGTAATAACATCATAGCATAATGAAGTTGTTAAAACACTACGAAATATATTATTGTTTTAACAACGTAATAAAGTTTCAGCACAATCATAGTTAGCAAATATACATTACAGAGAAATGCACTTTTAAAAATATTTTGTAAATGCTTATATTTCAACATGTTTTCAGTTTTAGTAAACAATTCTTTGGACTTCTGTTAAACTTTCTCTGATGCATGTATATTCATGTTTAGCAAAACAAATGACCTTTAATTTGTTTTTTAATCTTTTCGATGAGGAAGCCCTTGCAGCAGTGGTAATTCCAAAGTGGGAGCCCGTTAAGTGACAGCACCAGTGGTAATTCCAAAGTGGGAGCCCATTAAGTGACAGCACCAGTGGTAATTCCAAAGTGGGAGCCCGTGAAGTGACAGCACCAGTGGTAATTCCAAAGTGGGAGCCCGTTAAGTGACAGCACCAGTGGCAATTCCAAAGTGGGAGCCCGTTAAGTGACAACACCAGTGGTAATTCCAAAGTGGGAGCCCGTTAAGTGACAGCACCAGTGGTAATTCCAAAGTGGGAGCCCGTTAAGTGACAGCACCAGTGGTAATTCCAAAGTGGGAGCCCGTTAAGTGACAGCACCAGTGGTAATTCCAAAGTGGGAGCCCATTAAGTGACAGCACCAGTGGTAATTACAAAGTGGGGGCCCAATAAGTGACAGCATCTTCTCTTTGGTGCCTTGTGAAGAGTAACAGGGCATTTTCATTATAACGTTTGGAATAATACAGGACAGTGTTACAGGTCATCTATTTTTAATACCATAGTGGCTAGAAACAGCCTCGCTCTACCTGTCACTGAAAACAAGTGTGTTTTCCAAAATGGAAGGCAATGATTGATTCTGGGTACTGTTAAGAAGATAAATCAACCTTTCCTGGCATTAATTGACAAGCTCTGTACATATTATGTGGACGGTGCAGTGGTAGTGTTGTTACCTCACGGCAAGAAGTTCTCCAGTTCGATTCTTGGCTGGAGTGCCTTCTGTGTGGAGTCTGCATGTCCTCCCTGCATTCATGTGGGTTTCCTCCAGGTGCTCCAGTTTCCTCGCACGTTCAAACACATGTGTCTGGAGCGTTTCTTCCCGTGCCTCCGCGGAAAATTGGCTTTGTTCCAAGTTGGACTTTCCCAGTTAACAAATGTTAAATATAAAAAAATAAATATTCAGGAAAGTTGTCGCATGAAGCACCACATTGCTAATCAGACTTCTATTAGGTAGTAGGCAACACCTGTGTACTGAGCAAAGGGCCACATACAAAAAGAGAGGCATACCTGTAATGGGATAGGCAGTGTTAGATTGCACTATGATGCAAGCAGCACTAGAAAAGCATGTGTACCTGGTAAGACATACATACATGACAGCACAGGCAAACTAGTTCAGTCTAGCCAATGCACGCTCACATGCACAATATAACAATGTATACCTACAACTTACCTGAACAGCACAGCAGTGTATGTGTGTGCACAACACATTGACAACCCTGGTCAGCATTCAAACAGGGAGGAAATGGTGTAGATAAGGAAGCAGAATGAGAAAGAACAACAAGCCAAAGTAAATACAGAAGGGTCAGTTTATGGTATGAAATGTCAGTGGGAAGGAAAGGTATTTTTATTTATTTATCTATCCTTTAATAAAGACAAATCTAATAACGTGCTTCTTGTAGTTGGTAAAATACAATAAAAACAACAACTGATACCAACTACTTGACTAAGAGACAACTGAAAATGATCAAGCACAGGAATAAAGTTTATCACAATTTTTTAATTAAGCACATTTGACTGTATTAACAGTCTTCATCAGATTGAACTAATCAAAAACAACCATCGGTCACTTGACCAATCACATGACAACCTTTCCAAACACAAACTTGTTTATTTTAAACCAATTACAGACAAATATAAGATACTATGTACATTTATTTAATCTTCTGTTTTTCTTTAAAATAACTTTATAGTTTGCTATAGCATTCAGCCATGGTGGTATTTATACTACTATGGGAAATTCAGTCAAGGCACTGAAGAATTTCCTCTACTCTTGTCAGTAGTTACCATGGATCTTTTACATCCATCTGTGGTACCACCAAGTGCAGTGGATGAGATCTCAGTTTAATGTCTCACCCATTTAGGAGTGCAGGACCTCCCAATCATACAATTCTGTACTGCAGTGTCAGCAATCCAGTCATCTGAAGTGTGAACAGAATTCACAGACATCTGGTCTTTCACCAGCAAAGGTGAGAAAAGAGCTAATTTTGTACATTTTATCAAAGACAGCTAAATGCAGAAGATAATGAAGGATAGTCGGGGAAGGGATAGAGAGAGAAAGGCAAGAAGTAGAGACAGACAAAAATATTACACATACAGTCAGACAGGAGTGGTGTACACACAAAAGGTGTGGATGGACACACACATACAGAAGTTAAAGAAGTGGTAATAAAGAGAGCTGGACAAAGAACAAGAAATTGGGAATGAGGCATAACAAAGGAAGGAAGGAAGTCAGGATGAGAATAGGGTGTCCTGGCATGGCTGGCTGTAAGACCAGCCCAAACAGCAGCAGACTTAAACATCACTCACCTGGGTGGACAACGGCATGGTCTAGTTTCTTCAGCAGAGCCTGATGGCTGTGAACTGCCACGTGTTCAGCTTGACCAGCCATGCCGGAAGGTGCTCAAAGTTTCCTCTGTGGGTGCCCAGCTGTTGACACACCTCAGCAGTGAACAGCCTCCATGTCTCATACTAGGAAACCTCCTATCCGCCTTTCAGTCATGGAATCTTCATCCCCTTCTTGAATGGCAGACACAGCAGGCATCAGTGACTCTTCCAGGTATCTCTATCAGAGAAACCTTCACGATCCTGCTGGGAAACAGACTACGTGGCCACTGGTGACACAGCACTAGATGCATCAGCTGATGAAGACCAAGGTGGTCTCAGTCACTCATCTTCCTCCTTCTTCTCCCCCTACAAGTGGACCTACTGGAGGATGATGAAAGGGAAAAACATCATCAAATGTATGCATGAGAATAACAGCCTTGCAGACATAAAGTGGACTATTACACAGCCGTGCACTTCCCACTCCCCGAGTAGGCTCTCCTCCATTCCTTGGCAGCCAACATGTTCAGCTGCCACTCCTCTGCTGCCAAAAGTTAAGTACATATTGCTGAGTATAAATGCACAGTTGTGATACTAGAAGGCAACAGTGCTGAAAAAAAAGATGGCACTGCTTCAGGTTACTGTTGTGATGATGGCACTGATTACTTGATAGACACCAGTGGCTTATTTTAGCAATAGCATCTGTGTCCCCCCTCATGCCAGGCATCCATTTTCTGCAAAGAACCATCATAATGAACCATCAGGTGCTCCCTGAAGTTCTAGCACCCATTGACAGGTAAGTCATATTTGTAGTGGCAAATCCCAAAAATTGCAAGTCTTACCTTCTGGCCTAGTTCTCAACAATAGAGTATATACTTTTTTTACAGTCAGAAGACTCTAGGAAAAATGTGCCCTGGATACCCACAGATATCAAAGGACTAATTACAAGGAGACCAATATGGAAAAATAGCTAACAATAACCTTCACCACAGAAACCCAGAATTTTGAAATAAATTGCAGAACAGCAACAAGTGCAGTAAAGGCTTCATCCAAACATGACAGAAATACCCCTTAGTAGAAATCAGCCCCATGTTCTGCTCCAAACAAATCAAATCAAAATAAGTTTAAAACTTATTAGAAATGGAGAAAAAATCAGGTACTGACTAAATAAGCTGTGCCCTATATTCCTTAGAATGGAAGACAATTATATTGACAAACCATTAGCTTGCATATCAGCTCTCACTGGCATCGGGTTTAGTCTCTGATCTGCTCAAGCATGCAATCATAGTAACCTTCCTTACCCATAATCTCAGTCTCTGCCTCACTGTAATACTGCCATCCTGTTGACAGTCTAAGCCTGTTAACAAAAATATTTGAAATATTAATATGCAGACAGATATCTCCAGGTTTTCCAAGTTAGACTGCTCTCTTTTCTAACCGATACATGAATAGTTAACTGTGGTATTCCAGAAGGGTCAGTTTTAGGCCCACTGTTTTTTTTTCCATTGTTCCATAGCAAGAGGTTCTCCCATTCAATTCTCGGCTGGAGTGCTTCTGTGTGGAGTCTGCATGTCCTCCCCGCGGTCGAGTGACATTTAAATACGTGTAGGTAGGTGTGTGTGTGAATGGGTGTGCCTTCTTTGAAGGCTGGGTGTCGGGCTGGCAACTCGGCACCATAAAAATCCACTGCCAATCATTAGCAGACTGGCATTCCGCTGTGGCAACCCCTAACCTGGAAAAGCCGAAAGAAATGCAATGATATCTATACATAACTTCCATCACTTATAGTAACACTGTATGCTGACAATTTGCTAATAGTCATGTCTGTTAGGTTACTAAAAGAACTAGAAAAGAAAAAAAAATTCAAGTGGACTTCAATTAACTGTGTATGTAGATAAGCAAAAATAAACTTCTAGTGAACTTCAAGAAATCAGCAGTGATGATCTTTGCTCCAATGCAGAGCAATGAAATAACTTTGCCCCTCCCCTGGACCCATAAATAGTACTAAAATAATTCTCAAAGATATTTTAGGCAACATCATTGCCATGATTACTCAACAGATATATAGTGGTCTAATTTATGATACCGCACTATCATTTACCCTGTATTCTAAGACAGCAGCACATAAACCCTCTCCCAATTAAAATGATACTTAAAAATGTCATATCTCGTATCACACATAGCATGGCTAGCCATTGCAGGGAATGCACTTATAACCCAAATTAGAACATGAACTCTCATTTTGCACACTCCTCTCAGCAAGTGGCACACACGTAGCACAGACAACTGTTAATAAAATATGTTGTTTTTCTGACCTTCAGTCTCTCTGACTTGGAATTGTGAGGTCAAACAGATTTCATTGGCTAAAAAATAGAAGCAAAGCTACTCCTCTACCTGATACTTGCAATATAAAATACTAAAATTACCCATTATCCACCCTCACATAGCAAACTAGTGGTCAGAACTATACCAAGTTTCCTGAGAAATAACTGTGGCAATTTGCTTCTGCTAACAAGACCATCTTATAATCTAAATACAGGTGAAATAGATTTTTTTTCCAAAAATTTGGCCATCATCTTGGAAACACATACCTAAAAACTTTGCAATCAGGAAACATTATTTGCTTTCAAAATTAAACTGAAGGTGCAGCTGTTCAAATAGAATACAAGTTAATGCTTTGACATATGGTTATCAATAGGCTTATACACTTTATACAGATGCATACCTTTTTAAACTTTTAAAACTTAAATTGCTATCAGACAAGTCAGCAATCCCTTGTTCAAAAATCTCTTCAGTGACAGACACTTCAAAGTTAAAATAAGAGCCTCTCAATAGGAATCTGTACCTAGTATCAAAGGTGTACCACAAAGATCTGTTGTTGTCCCCTATTCTTCTCTATATTCATTAACAGATGTCCTTGTGATCTCCCCTACTTCCCACTCATCCTCTATGCCGATGTCATGGTCATTTATCAGTCCAGTCACTCTCAAACCAACATTCAGTATCAACTCCAGTCAGACTTGCCTGAGCTTCACCAGTGGCTTATAAACCATAAACTACTTCTAATACCCTCCAAGAAAAAAAAAATGCTCTTTTGAATTCCACAGAAAAGTCACTAAGCCTTTGCTTATCTTTGACTTACAGTAACATACCATAGAAACAAACTTCACATTCAAATTCCTAGGATTGCAGTTTGATCAGTCTCTAAACTTCCATTTCCACATAGACATCATGAGAGTAAAAATAAACTCCCTCCTCTTCTTGACCACATCAATTTCCTCTTTTCTAGCTAAATCAGTGAAAGCAGCATAGGCAAAGGGGATCACCTCTGTCAAATAGCATATAGACTACCTATTTTTACATCTGCTTCCAAGAAAAACACCACCACACTCAAGACTGTCTCCAACAGCAGATGCTTATTCAATATAAACTTACTCCTACATACAGTAAGCATCACTGGATTATCTTAAAAATTGGCTACCCATAAAACAAAAATGAAACCTACTGTTGGGATCCCAGTTCTATAAACTATTCCAGCTATAGACATTTACTCCCCTTGCAGGAAAACATCATGAAAATATCTCCTCATACAACCTGAGACACTAGTTACAAGCCCCACTAACTCCAATTACCCCTGTAGCCAAATTATTGCACATGATTTCTTCTTTCAGGCTCTAACTCTTTGACAAGCTCTCCCCATCAACCCGAAAGCAACTCAAAAGGTACCTCGTCATCCAAGTCTAATGCTTGAATTTCAGCACAGGACATATCTAACACTTTTTTCTTTCATTTTCTGAGTTTCTCTCACAGAATTATTGAAGGTTGATTCACTTTAAAACCTAATTTAGATTTTGTACATTGCAAGCTGCGTGTTTACTATAAAGTACATATTCAGTTTTTCTGTGTAACTAATCTAAACTACTCCGTAATTGCTTATATTCCTGCCTTTTTGTTTGTGAAATGTTTGCATTTCACCCAGGTTCAGCCTGAAATCAGTTAATATTGATCAGTGTACTGCACCAGTAAACAAATATAATAAATAAATAAACTTGCAGGAGTGTCTGCACCATACCTCTTAGCTCAAGAAATCTGTACAAAGCCAAAATTAATGGGGTACAAAGGCTCAAAAACAGGGACAATGTTTGAATATTGCTCTTACATATTTTGAAAGTTGATTGAATAACAGGTTTTGCAATATGTATTTTCTGAAGGGTGTGAAGTCTAAAATTCAAAAGTATCTCATTATTTAGTGATTTTAATTCTCAATGATTTGCCAAAAAAACTATAAGTGTTCTGAGGAACAGACCAAACGTAGGAGGCAAAAATCTGGGTATTCTGCAGAAATCTAGACAGTTGAGAGATTTGGTCTGCACAGCCAGCCTTATGGCTAGATAAAGTAGTCTGATACCCCCCCCCCATGGTGCTTTTGTACTAAATAACCACTGGTGTGGCAGGCATCCTATGGAGAGTATGGCTTTCTGCTTTGTCTCACCCACAATCTAGAAAACCAGTAAGAAGGCCTTTGGGGTTCTCTACTTGGCTGTATAGATCATGGGCAGAGCAACAAAAAACAGAAAATAAAAAAATTAAAAATGGAAGCTGGTGTAGCAGCCACCATGGAAATATATTCAAGAGTCAAAAATGTGAGTATATGCAAGGCAGTGATGTGAGTGGATTGCACCTTGCTCTGATGGATTGCACCATCCTCTCTGTGTGTTTTGTTGTATTAATAACAAAAATTTAATTAATTTTGGGCTAAGATTTCTTACCCTTGCTTGCATTAACTTAATTCTACCTTCTACATATTTTCTGCAAGATTGTACACCCAACCACATATCTTTGCTTAAATCATGTTTACTTACGATATAATCAACAGAATGCAGTTTTTATTATTCATTAATTGCAACCAATATATAATTGTTTCTAACCTTGAAGTGAAAATATTATTTTAAGTGTTTGCCATAGGGAAAAGAAGAAAAAGTTCATGCCTTATATGCTTGATTTCTATAAATTAAGTTTCTAAAGGTATTTAATATAGTCAAAATAAAATAAAAGTCAGTTGTCTGGTGATTTCTTTCTGAAAAGTAATCCTTTAGTAACCAATGTAAACTATTGTGTAGTATAAGATTATGATTAGAGTTAATGTTATGTTTAAATATTATGAAATGGCATCCTAGAAACTCTTTCCACCTGGCTGTGTAAATATCTATCCAAAAAGATATTATTTTTATAATTAATGATAATGAATATAATTCTAGATCTGGTAGTCCAATCCATCCTGCTATCCAGTCCCTTATATGATTATTTAAGGCAATTCTTTATTTGTTGGGGAACCAAAGAAATTTTAAAATTAATGTATTAAATTATTTAATACATGTTTTAGATGGAGGTAAAGATAATGATTGAATAACATATGATTTTTTAGTAAAATAATCATTTTGATTATAGATTGTCCCTCTGCCACTGTGAAAAATAAAATGTTCCATTAATTTATTAGATTCTTCACATTGATTATCCTGTTAGTATAATTGTAGTTTGTTATTAATGTTATCTGTTACAATTATTCCTAAATAGTTAAATTTTCTCTCTTTGACAATGTATTTAGTAAAGCTATCATTTATCCTATCAATATTAGTATTTGTGGGTAGTATTTTTGTTTAGTTATTAGAAGAGAAATCAACTTTTTTAAATACATCCATTGCCTTAAATACAGCAATGTTAGAAGAATGTCATCAGCAAATAATTAGATATTAGAAACCAAATTCACATTTATGCTGATGCCTTTTATGTCTAAATCTGATTCAATAAAATTAGCAAAAGGTTCCGTAATTAGAGTAATGAGCAGGGCTGAAAGATAACATCATTGTTTCATTCCCTTAAAAATTAGTATTGAATCAGAAGTAAAAGTACCTATTTTAACCTATGCAAAACAATTGTCATAAAGAAGATTTATAAGCTGTGTAAAATTACTTGAAAAATTACATTCCTTTAAGACAAAAAAAAGATATTTCCAATTCACAGAATCAATATCTATACTCATTAATGTTAGATTCACTTTTGTTTTGTTTACATAGTCGTTTACTGTGGTTCTGTTTTTGATATTGTCAAAAGTATTTCTGTTTAGAATAAAACCAGTTTGATCCTCATTAATCATGGAAGTTAGAATATATTTAATATATTAGCATGAATTGCCATGAGTAATTTATGGTCTACATTTAAAAGAGGAATTGGTCAGTCCAAAGAACATTCATTTGGGTCTTTGTTAGTTGTTAAAATTGGGGAGATCATATATTTCCAGGAGGGAGGAACTTTTGTTAAGTCTTTAACTATAGAAAAAAATGTGTAATATGTTTAAGGCTTCTTTAGGTAGTAACTTGTAGAGTTATGGTATAATTCCATCATTATTTGGGCTGTGTTAGGTTTTAATTTGTTAATTTGAGTGTGAATTTCATATATATATATATATATATATATATATATATATATATATATATGGGTCTACTTCACATGATCAAAAGTTTATATGATCGACATTCATTTCACCGAGACCAAAACACCTAAAACCCATTTGATCGAAACTCATAACATTGACACATGTAATAAATAGCATTATGCCCTTTTCCCCACTGTAGTACGATCCTGGAGTTAGAATATATAGTTAGGGTGGGTGTGGGGGGGCACAGACCCCCACATGGGAGGTGTGGGGAGCTAGTTTAGATAACTATTGTTGTCTGCAAACAGTTAGTCATATCAGTTATAAGTGTCCATGTGTATCTTTGAAATGTATGAAGTATGTGGGGGGGCTACCCCCCCAACTATATATTCTAACTCCAGGATTGCTCTACAGTGGGGAAAAGGGCATACTGCTATTTATTACATGTGTCAATGTTAGAGTTTCGATCAAATGGGTTTTAGGTGTTTTGGTCTCGGTGAAATGAATGTCGATCATATGAAAGTTAGGTCATATGAAGTAGACCCATATATATTATAAAAGTTTTGATTATCCCTTCCAAGTCTATTATTACATTATATTGATTGCTTTTATTGTAATAATTTATTTATTTATTTATTTTACATTTGTTTACCAGGCTAGTCCAACTGGATATATTTCCATTTTCAGTAGAGGTCCGAGGCGAAAAGCTCCACTAGTAACATACAGATATATCTCATGCACAATTATACAAAAAAGGATGTTAAAATTATAAGTAATTAACTATTAAAGAGAAGAAAATTACACTAATTTCTAATAAATAATTTCTAAATTATTTTAAAATATCTTCTATTTCAATCACTTTTCATTTCCTTTTATGTGATTAAATCTCCTTTATATGGTTAGACTTACTAAGTAGTTTTGTTCTGTTTGCTAACTTATGCATAGATTTTGGGTTAATAGAGAAATTAATAATCTTAAATTTTTCTAGAGTAATCCTAGTTTTATAATTTAAAATTTCCAAATACTTATTATGCTTATTATTAATCTCTTCTATGTTAGTATTGTTACCTGTCTGATTTTTGAATTTTAATTTGCAATTTTTCTTGAATATCATACAGCTCTTTGTTCCATTGTTTTTTTCTTTATTGATAGCCAGTTTGTGACTCTACCAAAACAATGTGCTTTTAGTGCATCTCATTGATAGATTTCTGAGATATCTTCTGTATTGTTAATTTCTATGAGAGAAAGAATTTCTTTAATAAAAAAAGCCTTTAAGCAAGTTATATATGCTGGTATCCTCTCAATCTTAATGTTATTATTAGCTTTTAAAAAACAGCTCAAAAGTGATTGCATTGTGACCTGAAAGTGGGCAAGATACCACTTTAACTTTGCCTGGTTTATCTATCACCTCATTGGAGACATATACTCTATCAATTTTGGATTGTATTCTATGTCTCTGTGAGTAATGAGTAAAGAAAAGTGATTCTGGATCTGAGAAATCATTTATGTCCCTAAAGTAAAATAGTTTGGTGAACTTTAACAGAGCCTTTGCTGATGCCTGTATTTTTTATTTACCTGTTATATTAGTATCCTTTGGTGACAATTGAAAATAAAATCTCCTCCTAGTATGATGCTGCCTTTTGAAATTTGAATTACTTCTTCTAGAAGCTGTTCAACTGTTTTAATTCATATTCCAGGAATCCACTATAAGTTAATAAGGGTTAATAGTCTTTTATTTTATTCTAGGGTAACAGCACAAAGCATGCATTTATCATATGTATATGTATCAATGACTTTAGGTATATGTAAAGAATTTTTTTCATAATATAGCAACTCCTCTTTTTTTATTATATTCTGAACTGGATAATATAGAGTCATACCTAGTACTAAATTTGTCTTCATCTTCTGTCATTAGGTGTGTTTCTTGTAAAAAAATAATTTGAGAGTTAAATAACTTCAAATATTCATTTAGACTACCCTCTTGCAACTGCTATTCAGTCCATTAGCATTTATGGAGATACAATTAATAAATGTCAGTTGTTATGCAGGTCAAAAGTGTAGGTGTAATGCTCTTAATATTAACTATATGGACCCGGTATAATATATCTACATTGTTGAAGAACTGCTTATTAATAGTCATACTGACATTAATACTTAAAAGTTTAATTAGATACATAATAATTGTTATTGTAGACACCCACAAAAAACAATAAACTGTTAATATAACTAAACACTTACTTTTAAAACCCTTCAAACACACTCATAGAATCTAACACTCCCTGCTTTAATTGTCTAACCATCCAAGCAGACCCAAAAATCTACTAATCTAAAAATCCCAACCCACTTTGCTTCAGTTAAACAAAACTGTCATTAGCAGCAAAGTGAACACAAGACTGTATTCTTTAAAACTAGTATATATGTGTGAAAAATAAAAGTATTAGATGTCTCAAAGTTGTTTAACTTGCATATTTCTCAAGGAGAAAGCCTGTCTTTAGCACTTTATTTTCTTTATATATATAAATTAAGAAACCAGTCATTTGTCTGTTAATTCCTTCTTCTTTTCATTTACCTTCCATCCACTTTTCTCTGCTTGTCTCTTCAAGGCCAAAATGGACCAATCCATATCTTCTGTTTGTTCTAATTTCTTATTATTTCTAAATTTCTTATTATTGTTCTACTACACACTGTAGGGACCTAAACCTTGTCACCACAATAAACAGAACATGCTAGAGGGATAGATTCCTGTCCCAGAGACTTCCCATACTCTGGAACAAACTACCTATCTATATCAAACAAAGCTCCTCATTTGCACTCTTCAAGAAAAATCTTGATGATTTGATGGGAAATAGAAAATTCACCCTGGGGTGTCACTTCTGTGGCTCTGCTCGACAGAGGCACAGGAAAATAATTTTCTTGGGTGGCGAAAGCCAGGGTATCTTTTTGGCTAGGCCTATAGCCTAGTACCTACCTATGAACTGTATGCAGTCTTGAATCTAGTCTACTGTCATCTTGAAAAGGTGAAAAACTGCAGTTAATGATTCCTATTATGTGCCTTACAAAAAGATCAATGTCCTTCCCAAATCATCTATTTTCATTCAGTGAAAATGTAATAATAATAGATAGTAGATAAATAGATGTCATGAGACAGTTAAACAATAAAGTATTGATATTTGTGCTCAGAAGTTTAGTATAATAAATTAACATGTTATATCATCCTTATTAAACATAAGGTTTGTTTGTTTCTTTGTTTTGTACATGATAACATCAAGTGCAATGATAATATACTCATGACATTAGCATCAAGCTTCTATAAAAAGGTTACCAATGTCCAATATATGTTTGCATCATTATTAATATAATGCTTCTATTAAACATCTTCATTTGTACATTCAAATATAATATTTAAGAAATGTACTCAAGGAAATAATCACAGTACATGCAGCATTATTTTGTTTTCCTTATTAAATAGTAACAGTTCTGACAGATCTTAATGTAAATATAAATCATTAGTTTGCATGCGTTGCATAGCTTTCTTATTGTTTGTCTTATGCAACAGTATGTACTGTTTTATGTAAATGGTGTGTCCATATGCTTATTTTTCATTCAAAAATTAATCTAGAAAGAGAAAAAAAATAAACTTTTGGTAACCTACTATAGCATAGTGAATTATGTTATTAAGCTACTATGTGTTAACAGTACAATATAACTTAGATTTTAATATAAGTTAGCCAAAAATCAGAGTTTAAGTGTCTTATTGTATTCCCTATTCACAATTTTATGGTTTCATTGATTTTGTTCAACTGAAATCTTAATGACATTTCAGCTAATGCATTATTCATACGTTCCACCTATTATTTAAATTAACCTTCTAAAGCTGTCCACCAATCAAAATCATAAGCTGTTAACAACCCTGATTTGCTGCATGGGCAGTATGCTTCACAAAGCTTGCGCTGTTTACCAGAGAAAGCTTCACGTTTTTAAGTAAGATGGAAAGCTCAAGCACTAGAAAGAGACAAAAAAAAACTTTACTTCTACTTTTTACAAATACTTCTTGTAACCAGACATGTTTTTCTAATTCTCTGACAGCATTTCATCTCATTATCAAGACTAACGAACACATATAACAAATATGTATGGAGAAGTTATTTTAAATCTATTCCAAGCATCATCAGTCCCTTCATTTGTGAACTATAACATGGAATATATCCACAGACAATGGAACCCCCCCCAAAATAAAACAAACATATCACAATTCGGGTTCAGGTGCCTAGGTGGCGAGACATTTCCCTGTGGTACATTTGACTGGGGACACATGGCTGAAGTGACATTCAGCTGCAGAGAAATATGGCTGTTTTCAAATTCCCTGTGGGCAAAGAGAAGCATACACTGCCATGCCCACAGCTTTAATAACTAAATGCACAGGGGGAAAACAATGTCCATGGTTCCCAGAGGAACATGAGACAGCAGGCAATATGGCAGGCATCAGCAGCAGGCTGGCCAGAGGGCATGTCAGTGGCAGTAAAAATGCAGTGCACAATGGGCAGTGCCTTTATAATTGGAGTGTGTGGACCACTACCCACTTCACAGTGTCTAGGGAACATTACCTAAAATGCATACTGGAGCATAAATGTGACTATAGTAGTCTGCAGGATTTCCTCCATGCTGTAGCACACTTATACATGTTATAATTATATAAGTATGTACTGTACACTGAGCACAATACTTATTACTTCTTCTGCTGCCATGCATTTGGCTATTAAAGCTGTGAGCATGGCAGTGTGTGCTTCTGTTTGCCCACAGGTAATTTGTAAACAGACATATTTCTCTGCAGCTGAATGTCACTTCAGCCATGTTTCCCCAGTCAAATGAACCACAGGGAAATGTCTTGCTGCCTAGGTGCCTGAACCCCACAATTCATCTGGTAAGACACAACAGCTATACATTATCAAAGCACATGCACTGATAAGCTAAACAGCTTTCAGGTTATACTATTAGTAATGGTAAAACAACTCTTCAAATGTTACACTGAATTACAGTCAGGCAGGGCCACATCTACATTCATAAAATATGTTTGTCTATTTAACCCTTGTAAGGAATTTTTTCACTGTTAATTCTTTTAAAATATGAAATGTCACTTGAAGCACAAGCCCATTTTTAGTAAATAGTTTACCATTTATAGGAATAAGACAACTTTGAGACTTAGATGTGTAAACTAATGTAATCAAACTCAGTGCAACAACAACTGACACACATTCACAAAGCTTGCATTAGCTTAATGGTAACCAACTATGAATGCAACACCACAGTGTAAATTTTGGTATAGGGGCTATATGCTTATATTATATAAGGATTGATTATAAAACATACCTAATAATATTTTGTTATAACATATCAAGAACATTGTTTGTTTTAAAGTAGGAACGTATAACATAAAAAGCTTAGGTTACCATGTAATAGTAGACTTCTTGTTGATTTTCTAATTTCTGTTTATGTTATAGATGAGTATAAGATATTTTACAATATTGTTTAAAAATACAAAGATAAAGAATAGACATATTTATGTAAGGAGAAGAGCAATCTTTAGCACTTTGTTATCTTCATTATGTATAAATTAAGAAACCAGCCATTTGTCTCTTAATTTCATCTTCTTTTCATTTACCTTCTATCCATTTTTCTCTGCTTGTGTCATCAAGCATATAATGGACCAATCCATATTTTCTGTTTGTTCTAATATTTTATTAGTTTTTAGAAATGACAATGCAGGGTCCAGATCTTCTTTACTTTCATCTGAAAGAAAATCTTTAATCTGGCAGGAAACAGTAGATGCACTTTTGTTTTTTCTTAAGTTTTCTAATGACAGGAAGAAATTGTTTTCTCTTGGATGTTACTGCTGCAGAATAGTCATTGTCAAAACGAATGTTATATCCATCTATTTTCAGTGGTGATTTAGCCCAGGCAGTCTTAACAACAACTTATTTATCTGAGAGAAAAAAAATTAACAATAATAGACCTTGGAAAAGTGTTGTTTTTAGATGCAGGAGTAACTAAAGATCTATGTGCACTCTCTGTTCCAAATGAGAGTGCTTCTGGTAAGTCTAAAATTTGGGGGAATGAGGAAGATAAAAATTAATCATATTATTACCTTCAGTTCTTTCGGGTAATCCAAATATAGGGATGCTATTCCTGTGAGATCTGTTTTTGAGATCATCAATTTTGGTTAGGAGAAGAGTATTTTGCTTTAACAGGAACTCAATATTGTTTCCATCCTCATTCAGTCTTCCTTCTATGTCATTTAAAGAATCTTTGATGCCTGATATCTGGGTTTCTGCAGCTGCAGAGCTTCATTAATTTGTTCCATTTGTTTAGAACAGTTCTGTTTACAATCCTCAATTTTGGTGTCCAATTTATCTATCTTAAGTGATAATTCTTGAATGGGAGTTAGAACAGAATGAATCTTTTTTTCAAGTACAAAATCTTGTGAATTAACCTTTGTATGACTCCTCATAAAGTTGAATACAGTGATGAATATTTCCCACAAAGAATTTGACAGGAAAATAATGGAATATGTAAGAAAATCTTTGATAGAGTCCTCAAGCACTGCAAGATTTATCAAAATTTACTCAATTAAGTTGTTTAGAATTGTTTAGAAATATAAATTCCTGTCAGAAATACATGTAGAAGCAGAGTAGGGGAAATGTGCTGCTACCCTAAACTCATCCTGGCCACATTCCCCGAGTGCTGTTTAAGGTTCTTGAATGTCAGCCACAAAGTTGTGGGAATTCCAAAAGTCAAAGGTGCCCCTGTTTCATAGTATGAAGGAACTTCATCCTGTTGGTCAGTTCTAGTTCCAACTGGAAATGAATGGAAAATGTAAGATACTGGCAAACTGTTCTGTCTGATATCACTAAATGGCGAGAACAAAAATAATAAAATATATATACATATATAACCGCATATACAGCAGAGTAAAAACATGAGCCAAAAGAGTAGTCTATATAAAATATTTCATGAAATATTTCATGGCAGCAGAATATCAGACACAAAAATGGTGTTTATAACAGGCTGTCAACAATGCTGGATAAGTTAATTTGATCTGGGAATTTGTCCATCACTTTCTGGCATCATGGTTTTAAGAGTTGCAATCCCACTTTTTTTTCAGTGATAATATCGTAAACATCCTTCAAAATGAATTTTTATCATATTTAAAGGAAAGTATTTGTGGGTAAAACTTGCACTGCTGTTACTATTTTATTTGCTACTGACTTTCTGTGTTCTCTTTTCTTTCACGTAGTTTACTTATTCAGATGGATTCTTCATATTGAAATATTATGGACTGAAAGGATTTTAAAAGGTTGCTTCTGGCCCCATCCCCTTATTAATTTGCAACTCACTCACTTTTTTCATTTCCTTTTATAAAGTGGACTGAGTAGAGCTTACATCAGTAATCAAATGTTTCATTTAGTGTCCGTTTCCTTTGCATAATAAGGGTATGCAGTAGTACTGTACATTTAGAGACTGTTCTAAAACAGAAACAGATCTTTAGGCTTTCAGATCCACTTAAGTTTATTTCTACTTATAGTAGTATTCTTGCAGCTATTAAAATATGTATGCTTTGGGATGGATAATTATCTTCCTTATATAACAAAGCAGGAGGGTATCTACCTATAAACAGCCTTATGCAAGTAGAGATGCCTAAGTGACTCCTGTCACTTGGGAAAAAATAGAGTAAATGGTAGACAATACTCACAGGTCGGGGGATTTTTTTGGTTGAAAGACCCCTGAGTTGTTTAGAGCCTCACTTCTTTCCTGATTCCTGCCCAGGCAGATGTACCTAGATTCAAAGATCTTGTCCGAATAAGTTTTAAGACAGATTGAGTCCATACTCAAACATCCAAATAGAGAGACAAACACAGTCCTCAGTTCTTTTGAGATCTTTATTGGCAAATGAGTGCTGCTTTGCCAATAAAGATCTCAAAAGAATTGAGGACCATGTTTGTCTCTTTATTTGGATTTTTGAGTAAGGACTCAATCTGTCTTAAAACCCATCTAGACAAGATCTTTGAACGTAGAAATTTCTACCTGAGCAGGAATCAGAAAAGAAGAGATGCTCTGAACAACTCAGGGGTCTTTCAACTGAAAATTCCTCCCACCTGTGAGTATTGTCTACTGTTTACTTTATATAATAAAGCAGGTAAAATAAAATGTATGAGGCATCATTCTAGGCTATGTCAGTATCATAATTTATCTGGCATGTGTACACCTGTGCATACCTGCAAATATTTGTTTGTTTCTATATAATAAAATAATATTCAGAATAGCCTAATAAAGTGAATATATAGCTGTATGCATTTATTCTTACCTAATGTCAAAACTGAATATTTAAAATTTTATTACAGCTATTTATCCCAATTTATTCATGTCTGGACTCTTTTCATTCAAAGGTTTCTCATTTCCCTTCCATAAATTTCCCATCTAGAGACATTATTTATCTCACCTCTTGTTCTTTCTAAGTATTTTTCTATTAGATCAGATCATAAATAAAATATTGTATGTATATAACAATATTTTTCAAAAAGTTCTCTATCTTTAGACAGCAAATAAGGGATTGTGTGAAAATATAAATTAGACTGTGGTTAAGGTCAAGGCAGATGTAAGATTCTGAATGCACCGTCTAAAAACATAAAAAGTAGTTATTATATTTGAAATTCTTTGCTGCCTCGATGGGACTTGTAGATACTCTTCTCTTTTTATGAGATGCATAGGTAACATAAGGGTTAGCAGTGAATTTGTTTTACTCCTGCTGGGCTGGATTTGATACTTAATGTTATAATCAAATCCTTGAAGAAAATAAAAAAAATCATATATATGTGTATGTATATATATATATATATATATATATATATATATATATATATATAGGTGTACTTACTATTGACAAAACACCCAAAACATTGTCTTCAAGATGTCAACAACATGAATATAAAAATACTATCATGCACACAACGTGTACCAACAACCTCAACAAAGGCAAACATTCTAATTAAAAAAAATAATAAGAAAAAACAAACATGCATGCACATACGTATTTCTACAGCTCTCTAGATTTTCCATCAGTTTACTTATCACAGTCATAATTGAGTCTACACAATGTGTAAGAATCAGAATTTGTG
Source organism: Protopterus annectens (assembly GCF_019279795.1). Lineage (NCBI taxonomy): Eukaryota > Metazoa > Chordata > Ceratodontiformes > Protopteridae > Protopterus > Protopterus annectens. Next base: position 457,154,406 of record NC_056743.1, read on the forward strand.
AAGATCTTATTATCTAACTAACGTAATCTAAAATCACAGAAGGTTATGTATATCTGACAGTGTGATGTCTGAGTATTCCCCCTATTTCAAGTCCAATCATCTTAAAGTTAGTACATATATCTATATAAGAAACATAAAAAAAGCAGAAACTATCATTTCAGTGTTCAAAGTTCTGGTCATAGAATAAGTTGGAAACTGACTGTATTGTCTTCTGCTTTGTAACTTTGACATTATGATGTTAGATGAGCTGTGTTTAAAGAAAGTAACAGCAATTTAACTACTCATCTACACACACGCAGGCACATGTATGTATATGAAATATATGCATGTGTGTGTGTGTGTCTTTCTTATACACACACATGTGGATGTATACATACTTATATATATTTACATCATTCATATATATATATATATATATATATATATATATATATATATATATGTATACATACACACGCACACACACATGTATTACTTGGCATATGGAATCTTTTAAAAACTAATATTGAAAGTGACTATTGAATTAATGTCATATCTAATGAAAAGCAACTTCCAAAATAGAGGAAAATGTAGAACCCAGTATACTATACAGCAAATAATTTTAATAAAACAGTATGAAATAGAAGTAAGGACTTTTGAACATTTGATGTTCACTAATGACTTCATCAGACTTAATTTACATTTCGAAACCATAATTTTTAAACATATGTAGCAATCACATGACTAACCTCATGATTCATTTTGCCCTATAATAATTAATGTTTGCATCTCTTAAATATTTTATTCCTCTTCAGAACATATTTATAATTTCCATTTAGTCCTTGAGAGACACATTCAATAAGATCTGCCTTAAATCTCTATATATATTCTAACTCACCTTTTGTATTACAAGTAAAATCTTCAGCAATATAATCAAGAAGAATTTTTTTCTTAAAATTCACGTACATTACTTAATGCCTATACAAAGGATTAACAGTACTTTTGTGTGTTAGTTTTTCAAACATAAAATGCCTCACAACTGATAAATTCAGACTTACAAATAAAACAACTCAGTGAGCATAAGTTGCATTTGTGGATATACAGTGAAATTAGGGCTATTTTCTGCATACATAGTGAGCATGTTAAACATTTAAATATACCTTTTTATTGGACACGGTATACATTCATTTGATTAAACGGTGAATGGTCGATCGGAATACTGTCAAAAGCAGTGCGTCAAAACCTCAAAACTGTGAACGCAATTGTTGCAAATCGCAAACCCCCCCCCTTTTTGACCCATGGTAGCACTTGTTTAGGTGGTAGAGTGGTCAGAAATGTCACATTCGGTGTTAGGTATGACATTCCAACTGTTCGGCAATGAGAAATTCGGTAATAACACTCAGTGTTATACCCGATTGAGCAATGTTAGCTCGATCAAATGAATGTATTCCGTTGGACACAACCTGGCTAATTTTTCAGTACAGTCATTTTCCAACATGTTTTCCTCATTCCTGTACTTTTTTTATTTAAAAATCTAGCATCATCTTCAATGCACTGATAAACTACCTAACTACAGGAATGAGAGTAGGTGCCTAGGATGGAAATATAGCCTCCCTCTTTTTATGGCATCCACTCTAATTTCCCCAGGTCTTTTGGATTTCCAAAACACTGACAGGAATGCACCCCAGTGTTACTTAATTACCCATAAGAATTGACCAGTTATTTTTATTTAGTGTCATTTAAGTACACTACTATCCACTGTATACATTAATGGCATAGCTGTAATACAATCATTATTATTATTACATGTGTTTTTAATGCATTTTGTTAGTACTGGCTCACTAACAGATTGTAAAGTTTCATTAACTAATTTTTCATGTAATCCTCTGTTACTTTCTCATGCAAACCTCACAATAAACTCTCAGTATATTCATCCTCCATAGTTGTATTAGCCTTACATATTAACTTGTAATCAAATTATTTTAAAATAAATTGGATATATGCAATCGTAGTAGAACATGTCATTGCTCACTGTAAGCTTCTAACTAATATAAATTAATATAAGTAAGCTATTTGTCTCTACATTTATATGAATCTTCTCATCCATAAAAAATATGTGAACTCTCATACAGATGCACTACCATTAGTAGAGGTCATGAAATCACTTAACTGCCCCTTCACTTCCACTTCACATGTCAAAACTATTGTCAATGAAACAACTGTATACTCTTAATATACTCATAACCTGCACTACAAATGAAAACCTTTTATTCCAAGTAAGACATCATGAATTTAGTATAATTTAGAGCCAACCTACCTAATATTTCTACATCTTTTTTGTATGATTTTTTTTATTATTATTAAATTTGAAAAAATATCAATATACTCTGATAAAAGTTTAACTTTCCCCCACTGTGTATTCCAGCTCCTGTTTTAGGATAAGGGATACCTATTCAATCCTGGGTCTATATTAGGAAGCTGAATGTTGAAAAGAGTGAACACTCTTACATCGACTCCTAATAATCGAAACCACAAAATGTCGAACAGCGATTTTTTTCCCAGGGAAAAAAATCGCTGGGTCATTGTCGGGACTTTGCCATTTCCTCTACTGTGGTGTGATCTCAGAGATGGTATATTGAAGTAGTGGGTGATGTGGGGGGCACAGCCCCCACATCGAGGGGTGAAGCCCCCCCCCCCACATTATTTTGTCTGTGGATTTTTTTTTTTTGCTGTTCCATATGTTCGATATTGTGTGGTTTCAGTCTTTAGGTATCAGTGTAAGAGCGTTTGCTCTTTTCAACATTCAACTTCCTAATATAGACCCTTCAATCCCAGTATCATGAGGTATGATGCATTAATGTTGACAAGACAATTTGACCTAGTGACCTGCATTAAACTAATCTTTTCCAAAAAAAAAAAAAAAAATAGAAAGTATACCTAGCAAAACAAGCTCTATCGATAAACTTGGATACTGGTTCTAAATCTGAAGCCAGCACAGCAACTCTCTGACTAAAATGTGGAATTCCGCATCCTTATTTAGTTTTGGAATCAGTCACAGATCATCAACATACAAATATCACACATTCTTTTTAAAGTAACACCATTTAATAAATTGTCATTCAGCTATGCATCAGTAAATCCGTATGATTTGTTTTGTACGTTTCAGAGAAACTTTTATACGACTACTCACCTTTTAACATACTTTTCACAAACTGCACATATTTTTCACTACCCTTAACTACCATGATACCACCTCTCTTCAAAAGTCAAATTATGAAACATACGTTTGGGTTTCTGTTATAAAATTCCCCTAGTTTCCTTTGCATATATCACTTCAAAGACTTATGTTACAGAGTACAACTGATTGTTAAATAAACTTGCACAATAAAAAAAACTCTTTTAGCCACAATGAGGAAAGACCTTATTATCAGCTAATTTGCATGTCTTTGTATTGCATAGTGTTACCACTAGTGCCAATAAGCACTTTGCTGTAATAATCACCACTGATGGCCCATGCATTGTGTTGCACAGGCACCCTCCTCATTCACACACACACATCATCATCATAACTCTCAGCTGCCCCTGATTTTACAGATCATCCACGAAGTTGCCTTTTTTACTTGCCTTGTCCCTCCTATTCCACATATGCAGTTCTTGTCCCTCCTATTCCACATATGCAGTTAGTCAGTAATGCCAGACACGTACATTTCATATATGTTCTTTATGCATTCTTGCTGAAAAATGTATTGTTCTTTTAACTTTTTAAATTGTTTAAACTAGAGTAATATTCCAAAAACATCCCTGTTATCTAGTGTAACTCCATTACAACCTATGCTCATTAATGAGTCAGGGGGGTTTGAAAGAAATAAAATCTCTGCTCACACACACACACACACACACACACACACACACACACACACACACACACACACACACACACACACACACACACTATTATTTAGTTAGACTTGTGTGTGCTTTCTTTTACTTTTTTTTTTTTTTTTTTTTTTATCTGCTGAGTACCACTGGTGTGACTCAAGAGATAATCCCACTGGTGCAGGCGTGGACCTTATTTCATAAGTGGTTGGTAGAGATGGGATTCAAACTCCATCTGTGCCACCCTTCCTTCACATTGGTGGCAGTGGTACCATCCATCTGTGACACTGCCCACCCTAGTATTTTTGTCCAGTCATCTACATCATGATTTGTGTTCACTGTGTGTCTGTCTACATATCTCCTTTGTGGCCCACCCCATTTGTATCAGTACTTCATCTGTAAGGTGTTTTAGGGGTTACATGCTTGCATGTTGCCCATGCTGGGATCCCTATACACTCCTCCTTACCCACAAGTTCCCAGGTCTTCCTTCTCTCTCTACAATTCAGCATACAAATAATAAAAGGGCACCTCCCCCACCCCATACCACTGTTTTCTTCCTTTCTTTTGTATGAATTTATGGCTGTCCTTCCCCCATTTCTGACTGCCCTATTACCTTTTTGCTTCATATTTATAAAATAAATCTTGTTGGCACTTTGCTGTGCAGTCTGCATATGAGCTCCCAGCTGTGCCTCTATGTATGGCAGTTATGCTTCCAAAGGAGTGTGGATGCACATTGTCAGGTATATTGGTGCATGCTTCCTCATGCTACAAGGCCCAGGTCATGTGACTTGGTGTAGCATGGTCATCTTTGTGCTATATCTACCAATTAGCATGCAAATAGTATGCTTATAAAGCATGAACCCCAGTAGGTCTCCACTAAGTTGCTGCCTATGCATACTAAATCCCCATTAGTTTGTCTCATGCAAATGTGATCATGCTATTTTTGCAGAGTGGCTCTCTTTCCATTTTTTTTTCTATGAACAGAGTTGAAGTTAAAGTTTGCTTTATCTATTGTTGCAATATCACAGCCTCCACATTTTGTCTCTCAACTAAGCAACACAGCCAAAAGAAGATTTACTAACAGCAAGGACACTGCCAGAGACATCTTTAGATCATCTATAAGTAGCCTGGAATTCCAGGCTTTAACATTTTGTGCAACTACTGTTGCTGTGGATCCTCAGGAGCCTTTCACATTTTGCTGTCTGCTGATTTTGATGTACAAATTGCTTTGTATGAACTAAGGAATCTAGTCAAGAGAACATTCACTAATGCCAGAGACACTGTCTCAGTCAATCTTAGAAGCTCCTCTTTAAGTAAGTTTATGGAATGTAACCTTTCCTTATCAACTTGAATGGACTATATTGCACTGAATAAACCTGCAGAAAGTTATTGTGCCTCCTGCAACAGATAATTGAGAATTACTTATATTATCCAATGTGTAGCTCTCTAGTAATGTATTCTGCAACGAGGAGCCTTGGAATTACAAAATAGGGCAGTTGGCCAATCCTCAGCAAGCACCACTGTTCGAGACCAAAGACAGAGTCAGTCAGCATCTATCATTTAGGGTGCCTTCGACTTAGACATTGTCCACTTTGAGCTATTGAAGGTCTCAAGGTGCCTCATTTGGCCATTCCTTGGTTGTTTTCCGAGGGATATGTTATCACTAGCCAGGCTGCCCATGTGCTGTTAATGCTGAATGTGATCCTTAAACACACAGACACACATGCATCCATTACCTGGCCATTAGCATGCATCTCCCAGCCTAGCAGACATTGAGGTACATGTGGGACATTTTAGGAGGTTTTAGCTGATATACTAATACATTTCCTTCTACACATGTGACTCTGATACAGTGATTGCTGCTCTGTGTTAGTTTTGCTGTATAAATTATGTTGTATGAGTTGCTCTTCCTGGCGTTTAATTTACAATATCACATATGCTTAATTGATACTACCTGTGGTTTCACAAGGCTCTCATTCTTCTCTGTCACACTAATTATTATTCAACCAACCAACACAATAACTAGTAAAAACAAAAAGAAGAACAACGAAAGTGAGTCTTAAAACAGGTTTACTAAGAAAACTTAAAGCGCTTTTCGCTTGTACCTAAACAAGAAGCTTTCATTGTTCTTCTTTTTGTGTTTACACTAATTATTATTATTAGAGTTATACTTACCGAGTCTGCGGATGTTGACCCGACTTTTACAGTTAGCCACTACATACTGTGTTTGTCGATTAATAATTAAGGGACGATAGCCTAGAAATTGCTTTTTAGACAGACTAATTAAGTTGTCTATGATGCTGTGATACAGTCGGAATCTAGTAAGTGCATGCACTTGTTATTTATTATTAAAGCTTAAGCACTGCAGTAGTTTGTTTCAAAAAGGCATTTCAGTAGGTTGAATTTATCTGTTTTTGTAATATTACCTAAAAGAGCTTTGCTGCTTAAAGGGGCTAATAGTATAGAAAATGAAATGCCATTGACATCTCATCAGCTTTTCTTACAAAAAAAAGTTACAGCTGTAATAATTGAAGAAATGTAGCCAGCATTTGCATGGACTGCATTTTGACTTCCAATAAGTATTAATCTGGCTTAGCAGGGGCTATATCTAATAAAAAAAATGCATGATTTTTAAAAATACCAAAACTGTATGACATTAGCTGTACTTCTCACTGCTCTTACATAAACATAGCTTCACAACCCCAAGGAATGTGATATATAAACTATGCAGATTGTTTTAAACAAGGTATCTGACAATCTTATGAAGCACACCTGAAACTAATAATTATCTCATTGACTGATCGTAACATAATGTGCAAAATGCCACAAATGTTACTTGTGTTATGATGAAAATGTCAAAAGAATATAGAGGCTATGACACATTGCTTAATTAAATTGGTGCAAAAACATTAGAGGAGCACTTACTCTTAATATGGCTTTGCAGACCATTCTGTGCAGATTATAATCTTAACAAAGAGTTCAGGAAAGGCCTTTATTTTAAGGAGGGAGTCTGTCGAAGGAAAAAAACTTTAAAGACCAATTCATGTTAGGTTCAAGCAAGGCACCCTTTATTACTTGCAGCAAGGAGACAAAGCATGTAAGCACAAGGTTTGTCTGAATTACTGGTGATTAGTATGTTATTTTTATACAGTTTTCTTCCTGTCACACAGAAAATGTTACTATTCTATTGCTGACATAGTTAGACACAGCTTTTTGTATGTTCTACAGAAAATGTTACTAGACTTATTGCTGACTAGGTTAGATTATTTGCTAGCTTGCAAAACATTTTGAGAAAAACAACATGGCTTTGGGCTTATTTTAGCCCATTTTAACTTTTCAATTCTTCAATTGTACTGTTCTAATACATGTGTTACATTTTGTCTAGATTCAAGGTACATTTCTAGCTTTGGTAGAAGTAATGCTGACTATGGTTTATACCTTCAGGCATCTATTGTTTTTTTTATCAAAGCTTCTAGCAGCTGCATACTTTCTCATAGCATAAGCAGAAATGAATATCTCTTTGTTAAGTTTCATGACATTAGCAGAAATGAAATGTCTCTTGTTATTTTCATGACATTAGCAGAAATGAAATGGTTCTTAAGTTTCTAATAGCTGTGCAGATTCATGCAGTGTGAACAGAATAAATGTATTAACCCTTTTAAACCTCGAATGCACTAAGCATACATATTACTATTATATATTTTTCTAACATTTCCTCCCTTTTAATACTTTTATTCTACTTTCAAGATAAGCATAAACAGTCTTTTTCCCCTAACCCCTTCCTACTCAGGATTTGCAGTTGAGAGAGTTATTCAGTTTAAACTTATGAAAGCATTTTCAGTTTTTTTGCAATTTTTTTAATTCATCACCTTGGTATAAGGTTTCTGAAACTGAAATGTCTATAAAGTCTTTAATCAGTCTTTTTATGCAGGGGATGCAGCAGCACACACATACCACCAGTAGGATTATTCCTACACAGATGGCAATCAGAATGTTCATCAGGATACTGCCCCACCCCCCCAAACAATTTCTGGAAAAAGTCCGTCAATGGATTTGGTCCTGGTTTGGTCATGGCTGACACCTGCTGAATTACCTCAAGATGGTTGTCTATCTCGTGTTTGTGGTCAGGAATATATGAACAGCACTTCTCCAGGATTAAAGCGCACGTACCTCCTCTTGCCGCTAAGGTGAAGTCAAGAGCCATACGATTTTGAAGCACCACTGTTCTCATGGCAGTCATTTCATAAGTCGCCAATTCTAGGGCAGAAAAGGTTGCATTGCTCATTATTTCGAGAAGCTTAGACAATCTTCTCAGTTCCCAGATTGATTTTGTTGCTCCATATGCTGGCAGTACACTTGCCCACGAGATAACAATATCACTCAAGTCCATATGTGACAGTCCATTTTTCCCTAGGGCCCACCCCATGATGTTTTTTCCAGCATGCATTGATTTGCCCCACTGGATTGACAGGCTTCTTGATTTTTTGAACATTCCGAATTTTCCCTTGAGGTAAAACTGCTGTGTGTCGTATGGCTGGAACCAGTTACTCCAAAAAACAACTGCCGGACCAATTCTCAGGTAACCATTTATATGCTTTTCTACCACATACAAAATAACAATCTTCTACTTTGGTAGTAACTTTACTATGCCCTGGCTCTGCATGAAACATTTTTCTGTCGATTATAAGACGGTTGCTTATAGAGATCAGCATTATGTTTTACTTCTTCAGTTGTCCTATGCATCAGTTCAAAAATGTATCATAGCTTGTGTTGCAATAGGATCTGGTGTTATCAGGTTTAGTGTAGCATCTATAGGGAACAGTCACATTGCAATTGCTCCACCCCACCTGAACTGTATCATTCTTGTAAAAAACACACAGTTCCCTTTTGTTGAACAGACAAGTGCAGTGCTACTTTATCTTGTGATGTGACATCTGATGTATCTTAAATTAAGTTTTCCCAGGTCTTGTTGGCACCTAGGGGAACGAAAGTTAACAGTAACCCCCATATGCTGTTGGCAAAGCTGTGCAAATCCAGCAATTTGAAACATTGAAGGTCTCAGTATACACATATTTGATTGCCTGGTAAGTGTTAAAGTTCGGGTGCCACTCTGCACACTTGTTTAGTTCAATTTGTGTGGCTGGGGAAAGGAATGGCTACAACAAAAAGATTATTGTCACTAGTACAGTCGTCAGGATGATTATGCAATACTTTTGAGGAAACGGTTGTTCTGCATTTCTGTTTTCTCCGCCTCTTCCAAGTAGGTGTATTTGGATCTTACTGAATTCCGTCATCTTGGACACATGCTCTTACTCTCTGCCCTAATAGGACCTTCAGCACCGATGGTTTCTTCACTGGGGTTGAGACAGATCAGTCCTATTGATCTGACCCCCCCCCCCTTTGTAGCCAGACTTTGTGCTGAGGGCCCCGATGGAGAGGTAAGATTTTTGTCCAACTCAAAGTTCTTAACCAGCTTGCAGTGCGTCAGGTGTATTCATGAAGCTCGTTCTGCTATCTTGACTGAGGTGGGTGTTGAAAAAAGCACCTGGTAGGGACCTTCTCACCTTGGTGATGACCAATTCTTCCTCTTGATGTTTTTGATCCACACCCAATCTCTGGGCGTCACTGCCACTTCTGATGTCTCGGTTTGTTTTTTATCTGAAACAAAATTTGACTGCAACAGATGTTTAGAACTCAACAGCTTTTTCATATATTCAGCTAGTGTGAAATCAGCTTCCTGGTCTGATGACATGAGAAGTTTCCACTGGGGTGTATAATAAGCCCTTCCAAATAATTTTTCAAAAGGAGTCAATCCTTTTGCTGTAGGGACAGTTCTCATGCTCAACAGTGCCAGGGGCAAACAATATAACCAGTTTTTTCCTTCTCAGCTATTAATTTTCTCAATTTGTTTTTTAGTATACCATTATGCCTTTCAACTAGCCCTGCAAATTGTGGATGGTATGCACAATGATTTTTTAAAGAAATACCAAAATGCTTAATCAACTGCTGTATGGTTTGATTTACAAAGTGTGTACCATTGTCACTGTAGATCCTTTCCGGAATACCAAACCTAGGAATGATTTCCTTGACAAGTACCTTTGCCACCGTAGCTGCATCTGGATTTTTGGTTGGAAAGGCTTTCACCCATCTGGAAAATATATCTACAATGACAAGACAATGCTTCTTATTTTCACATTTGTTCAATTCTATGAAATCCATACAGATAGTGAGAAATGGATATGGTGGTGTAGGGAAACTCCCTTGCTTGGGCTTTATCGCCCCCTGTGCATGATGTTTGTTACAAATCTGACACATCAAACAAAATTTTTAGAGTAGTCTGTAAATCCATACGTTGTGAACACCTGGTTCACCAGCTGTACCATACCCCCTGTTGAGACATGGCACTGCCCATGGCTCAACAAAGCTGCATATTGAAACAAATTAGAGGGTAGTATCAGTTTTTCTTTTTTAGAGATGTACAGCCCCTTTTCGAGGATTGTTCCTCGTTTTATCCATCGTTGTTTTTCAGCTTGTATAGTGAGTGCCTGCATTGTTTTTAACATATCTAAATCTAAAATCTCAGAGGGTTGTAATTCCTCATTTAAAAGAAATACTTCTGTGGCTGCTTGTTTTGCAGCTGTATCAGCTCTCGCATTATCTTTTGAAATCCTATCTTGTTGCTTGGTGTGAGCTGTGCATTTAGAAATGGCTACTTTCTGAGGTAACTAAATAGATTCTAAAAGATCTAAAATAAACTGTGCATGATTTATAGGTTTGCCAGTAGATGTTATTATTCCCCATTTTTTTTTACTGTTGCGCAAAAACATGTACAGTAGAAAAAGTGTACTGGCTATCAGTAAAAATGTTTACACATTTATCCTTTGCTAAGGTACATGCCCATGTCAGGGCAATCAATTCTGCTGCCTGTGCAGATAAGTTGTGTGGTAAAGGTTTTGCTTTTATAATCCCAGTATCAGAAACTACTGCATATTCTACTAGGTTTTGTCCTGCAGGACCCCTTTTGCACAAACCATCCACATAGTATGTCACCTCGGCATTATCCAAGGGGACATCCGTGAGATTTTTTTTTAGGTAGTGTCTTTTGCTCAATTACCTGCAGGCAGTGGTGTGGTGTGCTGTCTGCAGGGGTCGGGAGCAGAGTAGAAGGGTTTAAAGTTGTGCATCGCTCAATTGTCATATGAGGTTGGCTCAACAATATAGTCATATAGGAAAGATGCCTAGCAGGGAAAAGATATGCCAACTTTTCTTGTAGTAAAATAATCGCGACTGTATGAGGTACTCTCAAAGTGAGAGGGTGGAACAAAACTACTGAGGCTGAAGCCTGTACTGCCATTGCAGCTACAACTACTGCTTGTACACAGTAGGGTAAGGATCGTGCCACTGGGTCTAGTTGTGATGAATAGTAAGCAATGGGGCGTTGCTTATCCCCATGCTGTTGTGTTAATACTGATGTCATGTAACCCTGCTTACAATTTACAGTTTGGAAAAAACGTTTATGGTAGTTTGGCAGTCCCAGAACTAATGAGGACACTGTTAACTGCTTTAGTTTGCAGAAAGCAGATTCTGCCTCTGGTGTCCATTGTAACAAATCCTGCTCTGCCATAGGCTTCTTATATATAAGGTCAGTCAGAGGTGCAGATTCTAAGGCATAGTTTGGAATCCATCTCCGGCAAAAATTGGTTGTACCCAGGAAGGACATCATTTCCTTCTTGGTAGTGGGTTTTGGTGCTTGCAAAATTGCTATTTTTCTGTCCTCATTTAATGTTCTACCTTCCTTGGATATTACATATCCCAGGTATTTGACTTGTTTTTTCCAAAGCTGCAGTTTACTTTTATTTACCTTATGTCCTTCAGCGGCTAAAAATCATAGAAGTGCTATGGTATCTTTTCTACATTCCTGCTGGGTGGGGGCTGCCATCAAGATGTCATCAACATAAAGTAAAATCTGACTGCCTCTTGGTGGGGTGAATCCCGCCAAGTTGCTTGCCATTTCTTGTGAGAATATTGTTGGACTTTTACAATATCCCTGTGGTAGTCGCGTGTATGTATACCTTTTCCCCTGAAATGTGAATGCAAACCAACACTGGCTGTCAGGGTGTATTGGTATTGAAAAGAACGCGTTGCTGATGTCTACCACAGAAAGATACTTCTGTTGAGGTTTTAAATCATTCAACAGGGTGTGTGGGTCTGGCACCGTAGGTGCTCTTGGTATAACTGCATCATTTACAGCTTGTAAATCCTGGACCATACACCATTCTCCATTGGCCTTTTTAACTGGAAATAAGGGTGTGTTACATGGTGAATTGGGAGATTCTACTAGTATCCCTTCTTTAAGTAAGGCTGCTATAATAGGCTTTATTCCTGCCTCTGCATCTTTTCTTAAGGGATACTGTCTTTTTTGTGGTCTGAATGCTGACTTTGGCGTGATAGTAAATGGTTCCGCTGTACAAATGAGTCCTACATCTGATTTTCCTGTTGACCAGAGGGTCTCTGGTATATTTTGTAAGGCATTCTCTTCCTCCTCTAACAGGAGTGTCAATCAGCTGTCCTCGCTAAACTGCAAGTGCACAGCTGGGTTGGTCTGAGTTATCCAATTCAACTTCTGTATCTGTATTCCCTGTTCTGACAGTTCTAGTTTTGTCTGTTTCTCCCATCTCGTGACTTTTTCTCCTAGGTCTGTTCATTCTGTATTTCTGTTTTTTGTTAAGCTAACGTGTGGTAATCGATTAGATTTATAAAGTGCAAAGAACTCCTGGGGCAATGAACAGCTGGCTACACTGTTCCCTTCTGTGTCCCAGTACAGGTTACGCAATACCAATCTGTTTGCATGATTTTTAAATAATTCTTGCTCATATTTTTTATCAGGTCCAGGTGTGTTACAATAATACAGGGTACAGTGCAACAGGTGTTGCTTATAAATGTCAAGGGAGGGGAACTTGCTGAAGGCTACATTCATTAACTCTTTGGTCACAGTCCCTGGACCAGTTGCAACCAAGTCCTGGCTGTACCAATAAAACATTTCACCCTCCGATTGCACTGTAAAGGTATCAATTTGTCGCTGTGCTTCCATACCCTGCATGGTTGGGACTACTGCTGTACCAAATAGCTGCATGAGGTCTCTGCCCAAGAGGTTTACTGGGCATTTTGCAGAAACAACAATTTTGCTTTTCTGTGTCAATCCTGAAACTGGATCAGTTATTGCAATGTTACAGGAGAGAGGCTCCTGATACAGCCGTCCATTAGCTGCTTTGACCAGTATGTAATCAGGTGACTCTGTGTTTTCTGGCAGTTTGGAGGGATGTATCAGGGTTCGTGATGCCCCTGAGTCACACAAGAATTTGACTTCCCTCCCTTCTACCAAGAGTGTAACTTCTGATTTTGTGTCTGCTAAATAAAGCTCCAAGCTCAATAGAGCTAGGTCTAATATTTCATTTTCTTCGTTGTCACTAACTTTCTGCACTTCCTCTACTTCCTCTATCACATTCTCATTTGTCCTTTCTTCGCTAGCCCCTTCTAGTGATTCCTAACTACCATATAGTCAGTCCTCACCCTCCTTATCTTCCGTTGTTGCCTTCTTGTTTTTCTTGCAATCCCTTGCCAAATGTCCCTTTTTACTGCATTTAAAACATTCTCCCCTTTTCTTTCGCCCTTCAAAGTCCTCTGATCGTTGATCAGATTGTTTGTTTCCCTGTGCATTTTTTTTGCTCTTTTTCCTGGACTGTACTACATAAACTTCCACTCCAACTTCTACAGAAAATACTTGAGCTTTCTTTTTCTTTTTGCTATTAAAATGCCTTTTGGCATGCCTAGCATATTCAAGTAATGATTGTAACCTGTTTGTTCGATGGTCTACCATATGTTTTGTAATAAAACTGCTTATAGGTGCAATACTGCCCTTTAAAAATGCATTCTTTAATTGCTGTTCATATGGGGAATCTTGTGTTTGATCTTTAGGAACCTGCATTCCACAGTGGTTATTAAAACACTCTAATAATCTGGCATAGTACCGGTCAATTGTTTCACCTTCTTGTTGGATGCATTGATTAATGCAAGTCCAGTCTGTCCTAGGTTTCCATTTTTCAGAGATGCGGTCTGTAAGACCTTTTACTCTGGTGTCTAATTCTGTGCTGCTATGTGGGAGGGGTCTTTGTGCAGCGTCACGGGGATTCCAGTTCCCACTAATCATGTACCAATCTGGCCCTACAATCTGTCTAACTACCTTTTCTATTTCTTCTCCGTTTAGGTTATAACTCAGCCTCATTCCTTGTAAATCTTCTGAGAATTTTCTAAAATTAACCTTTGGATGGGGAATTCCCTCAGTGGCTTTCCGGATGTCTTCTGGAGTCCAAGGTCTATACACTAAAATAGTTGGGTCCTGATTGTCTTGACCTGCCTGAGGATTGGGTACTTCTATAAGTGGGCATATTTTTTTTTCTTCACTTATGGATCGTGAATTCTTAACCATTTGCCATAACTCGATGCCTTCTTCTGAATTACCTGCCATTGTTCAGGACCTGGTCCCGATGGGATCTCTAATTTTAGTCAGTTTTAGTTTCATAATATCTCTATCTTCAGTGACTACAGGATATTGTGGGGGTGGACTTACTTTTTCACTTGCTTCATATTCTGGTAAGGGAGGCGGAGATGCTGATGCTATTACTAAGTTATTGTCCTCCATATCTAAAAACATTGCTTTTGATTTTTTTGTTCTTTTGTTCCCTACGGTTTACTTCCTCAAGCCACCTGTGTGCCTGAGGAATTCCTAATCGATGTTGCTTTTTTACCCGACTTTTGGAATCGGTTTTGAGCTGTTTGATAAGTTTGATAAGCGAGGATTTTTCTAATTTTCCGTCGAATTCGTATTTATTAACCCATTTTGAATAATATCTAATATTGTCGGCACGCTGTGACTGCATATATTTTGTGTCTTTTGTAAAAAGCGGATTTTGGGGTCTTTTTGTGCAATTATTACCCATTTTGTTCTACCCTTTGATTGTTACGTAACTTTTTTCTTAATTTTTAATGTGGTACCATGGATTTTGTTATAGTCTCTTCAGAATGACTGCCTACTTATTCTGTTTTTCCTGATCTATGACAAGACAGTAATCTTTTTTGTCCCTGACTTGTGAGAAAAATACAGTCTGACAAAAACAATACACATCTAGTCCCTGATCTAAAACAGAAAACAGAAAAAAGTAGATTCACCTTACCTGAGCCCATGTGATTGATCACCAATTCGCAGAGACCTGTCCTTCAGTCACAGATCAGAAAGTGGCTGGCCTCTTTTGAACAACAATTCAGTCGGAGGACTTTTCATATAAGAAGAACCGATTTGGTTTCTTCCCCGTACGGTTTCAACCACCTGGCCGTCTGATCCGAGGTGAAGAGAGGGTTCTGGTCCAAAGGACCAGTCTGTCAAAGGAAAAAACTTTAAAGACCAATTCACGTTAGGTTCAAGCAAGGCACCCTTTATTACTTGCAGCAAGGAGACAAAGCATGTAGGCACAAGGTTTGTCTGAATTACTGGTGATTAGTATGTCATTTTTATACAGTT
Organism: Protopterus annectens; assembly: GCF_019279795.1. Classification (NCBI taxonomy): domain Eukaryota; kingdom Metazoa; phylum Chordata; order Ceratodontiformes; family Protopteridae; genus Protopterus; species Protopterus annectens. The sequence continues at coordinate 457,169,836 of NC_056743.1, forward strand.
TTCTTCCTGTCACACAGAAAATGTTACTATTCTATTGCTGATGTAGTCAGACAAAGCTTTTTGTATGTTCTACAGAAAATGTTACTAGACTTATTGCTGACGTTAGATTACTTGCTAGCTTGCAAAACATTTTGAGAAAAACAACCTGGCCTTGGACTTATTTTAGCCCATTTTAACTTTTCAATTCTTCAATTGTACTGTTCTAATACATGTGTTGCATTTTTTGTCTAGATTCAAGGTACATTTCTAGCTTTGGTACAAGTAATGCTGACTATCGTTTATACTTTCAAGCATCTATTGTTTTCTTTATCAAAGCTTCTAGCAGCTGCATACTTTCTCATAGCATAAGCAGAAATGAATATCTCGTTGTTAAGTTTCATGACATTAGCAGAAATGAAATGTCTTTTGTTTTCATGACATTAGCAGAAATGAAATGCTTCTTGTTAAGTTTCTAATAGCTGTGCAGATTCATGCAGTGCGAACAGAATAAATGTATTAACCCTTTTAAACCTCGAATGCACTAAGCATACATATTACTATTATATATTTTCTAACAGAGTCCTTTCTTCAGTTATTTGCCTTTATTGTACTAACTTCAAAGCCATTTTCTACCGTAGATTTTCTGCATGCTGCTTCACATTAAGTTTACCATTTCTATATTAATATAGTACCTGTACAAGCCTATCAAGAACAAAGTACAGTATGTAAGGATATTCCTTTTCAGCCTTTGAAGCTATGCATGTCATATATTTAGTGATCAGTGATAAGTGTATTGAATTCAATTCATTTTAACTGGCAACATGGCATTCCCAGCCTTAACATTTTATTCAACTACTGGTGTTAGGGTTGCCTGCAACCTTAAATATTTTGTTCCTGAACTAAGCACCCCAGCCAAAAGAATATTTATTAATAGTAGGGACAGTGCCCCAGTCATTCTAAGGAGGTCTTCTTTAAGTAGCTTGGCAAGTATTAGCAGTTGGCACAGAGGGTTAAGGCTGTGAACTGTACATCCCATGTTACAGGGTTTGAGTCTCTTAGCTGTCATTTACCTACTGTGTGATCTTGAGCAGGTCACTTAACCAGACAATGCTCCTGGGTTACCCTTGAAAAAGGACAGTGTGGCCAATGGCCCTGCCTAGTAAACAAATGGGTATTTCTTTGGGGGGTTGGGAGGGTGGCCTAATGGTTAAGGTGTTTGCCTTACAAACACAAGGTGCAGAGTTTGAGTCTCACAAGGGATAACTGGCTAGGCTTGCAATGGCTCAGGTACACTAATTCTAAGCAACTCATCTTTAAGAGCCTGATATCCCCTTCCCTAACATTGTGTGTGATCTTTGCTTCTACAAGTCCTGTGGAACTGTCCACAATTTGTCTCTGAGGTAAGCAACTCAGCCCACATAACATTTATTAATAGCAGGAGATAAAGCCCCAGTCACTCCTAGGAACTCCTCTTGAACTAAGTCTGTGAAATGTGACCCTGCCTTAGTAACGTGAATGGACTATTTTGAACTGGATAAGACTGTAGCTAGGCATTGCACCTCTTGTAATACCTAACTAAGAATTACCTGGACTGCATAATGTGTAGATTGCCATGCTCAGCTGGGGAAAGAGGAAGGCACTCTGTAGTAATGTATTCTGCCAGAAGGAGCTTTTTACTTATAATGAGGGATACTTTGCTGGTCCTCAGCAAGAACCACAATTAGGGTCCAAAAATAGCCTCATTACCCAGCTGTCTTCTAGGATGCCTTGGACTTAGGTTAGGTCTACTTTGATCTATTGCAGAACTTATGCTGTCTCCATCAGTCATTCCCTGATTGTTTTCTGAGAGATACAATTGAGGGGTAGCTGGAACCAGAGGAACAGGTCACTAATCAACGAAAAACAACATGGATTACAATTATGATTTACATTAAAGGATAATATGAGCAACATTGTAACAAATGCTACCAACAAAGATACCTCTGTATAATATTTGATCCAGCTTTGATCACTACACAATACATCATAAAACTCATTACAAAGACATTGGCACAGCTCTAACTATGTTATAAAATCTCCCACCTACTAGCACCAACAACCTGTAGGGCAATTGCAAGAAAAATTCTCATATACAAACTGAAAAACGGTCTGCCTCTTTTAGCCCTTAAGTCAGGTGCAAATAACTACAAGCTACAAACAGCTGAAAATCACATGCCAATCTGTACTGTTAGCAGACTCACACATCCACCATTATGACTGGTGTGTGAGATCGACAATCCCCAGGTAGGGGAATTTGCCCTTTCACCCAAGATTGTATGATCTCAGAGTTAGTATATATAATTAGCAGGGGGTGAAGGGGGGCACAGCCCCCCTCCCCCACAGGGAGTGCAGTAGAGGACTTTCCCCTCAGAAAAAACACTTCATTTTTCTTTTTCATGCTTCAGGGTTAGTCCACAGACCACGCATAGTGAGCTGCCAACATCGTACTGTTGATGTTAATCTGTCTTACATTCATTCATTTAAAAAGGCATATATAGTACCTGAGATATTATTATAATTTTGGTCAGGTGAGTCAAAATCAGAGCTACATACCTCTGTGCACCAGAGTTGGAAGGCATGGTTTCTAAGTTGCGATTACATTAGAAGTAAAGTACTAAAGTACTAGAAATCTTATCCTGTTCCATTTTGCTTTATTTGTTTTAACCTTTTACTTGACTGCAATTGCATTTGGTTATTTATTATCTGGCTGACTGATTCTGCTGCATTTGGTGTTATTTCATGTTCTGAAATCTGCCACACATTAAACAAAATACCCTCTACATGCTGTTTGACTCCCTGAACTACATCATTAGAAGGCTGCATCACATGACAAGGAAACAGGAAGTACACGCGCAGCACAGAGCAAATACAAAGACAAGTTTATTAAACTTAATAAATGTAGTTCTACTGAAGTAACTAAAAGCACAATCTAGGTTTTTTACAATCAGTAAGTGCAATTTACATGGTGAGAGCTTAATTACATTGAAAAGAAATGTCAGGAAACAAATCTTTGCACATCATCTTTGTGTATAGCACAAGATTACATATTAACATCAAAAGCATGACCAATTCCACCATCTCCAACACACTAAGTGCATCTTGGTCTAAAATTCAGTTCTGTGACAAATCTGGTATGGAGTATGTAGCTTATACATTCATAGGAGGTTACTAGGCTAATGGCCCTAGGGCCTTTACAAGCCTAGCCATGTAATATCCATGTTCCCTAATCGACCATTGTTAGATGGTTCCCTAATACAGGTTTGTAAAATGTTACCAGCCTAATGGCCCTAGGGTCTTTACAAGCCTAACCATGTATTGATAAAATAATTACCTGTTCATATCACTGAGAGCAAGACAGGCATATGAACCCAAAATATGATTAGAGTGAGTGTTTCAGCATTTCCAGCCATCATTGAGTGGATATGTGGGTGCAGTAAGTTTTTATTCTTTAATAATATATTTATATCCCTCCATAGACAGCAACTCTCTTGAGTCCATAGTCCACAAATGATATGTAAGACTGAAGTTTGAGGCCTTTTTTTTGAGCTCAAGGAGTTCATATATTTTGAATTTTAAAACTTAGGACAATGGAAAGGGTAACTACTAGTGGGGATGCAGGGACATTCCAGAGTTCAAATCTCACTACTGGATATGAAATTCCTACAAAAGAAGTGCACAACCTCTAAAACCAGTGCCAAAGTAAAAATATAGGTGGAGTTGTTTTGAACTCAGTGTAACAAATTCAACTTTATATATCAGCACTTACTGTAGGAGTAGATAATCCTTATTCCAGTGTATGTACTGTAGGTTTCAAGGTTCAGATCCTGGCACTGAACGATTGACTGTTTTTTTTATTTTTTTTCAGCAAAATATCAGGACAGTCAACAAAGGTGGTACTGGTTTCTTTATAGTTGCTGCACAAATGTGCCACAGATGGAATCCCCATGTACAACACATTCTCACTTCTTGGGTAACACTATGCATTCTAGGCTATTATATCTCAATCCCTGGAGTGTGATTAGGTGAATGCTTGCAGCCATTTCAAAGATATCTGGCCCCAATACTGTCAACAAGGTCTAGGTGTGTGTGAACCCTTTACATGTCTAAGTAGAAGTTTCTAGTTTTCAAAGAGCTTAGCAATGAGAGCTTGACTGCATTCAGAGGGTCACAGTTACATTCAATGAGTCACCTTCTTTAAGCCCTAGCAGTCGCAAATGAGCCAAACACTGCCTGACAGAGATGAATTCTGATCAGCTAATGTAGAATCATCAATTCGTAAAGCCTATATCCTACAAAACTTATAAATGGACCTTCCTCTCTGTGCAGCATGGCTCAGTACATATATTACTCTTTGTAGTAGGATCATAGTATGTTCTTCCACAGTCCGTAGTTTAATTCCAGGTACTAAAAGAACTGCATGCTAAAACTCTGTTTCTACATACAGTGAGCATCATGAATCTAGATCTCAGTTCTAGCAGCTGGATTTGAGTACAGATTATTTTTTTTTCAAATTGCCAACAGGTAACAAAGAACTACTCTCATAGTACAGTAAACAAAAAAGCATTTGAGCGAATAAGTGTGTAACAGGTGCAAAAGAAATACTAACTTAAACACAAATTTTCTATAGCAGTATCCGTATGTTCATGAATCAAAAATCCTAGTGCAAACACTAGCTGTTTTAGGACCCTGCCCTCTCAGTGCAATCATACTTCAGAGTTGACGTCCTAGCAATAACATGCAGAATTATGTTACAAAACACTGGCCTAAACATAGTTAGAATCTGCTTTAAATGCCAGAAAAGGCAGCAAGATTATAATCATGCATAATTCATGGATTTTTATAAACTTGTTAACATATCAAAACCACATGAAGATTGAGAACAAAATGAAGACAAATATTGGCTGTTCACAACACTGTTAGCATATGTGTTAACCTTGTACACCTGCTATATCTGATAAAAAGAGACAAAAGGCTCAAGAGATTTGCAAAGCTCCAGGATAATTTAAATTAATGTGTCCAGAAATGACAAGCATTATCTCAGTGGGGATGAGAAAATCTGAGATGGCAGACAGGCTTGTGGCTAGGGGGCATAATTGGAAATGTGAATGAAAGGTTCCACATTACAGATCGTTCTTCCTGTGTCAGTTACTCCTTCTGAGGACACAGTGCCAATGTTACATCCTGTCATCATCCATGCATTGCAACAACAAATGCTCGTCCACATAATTTGCTCTTTTATATGATCATCTACTTGCAGGCTAGTAATTTCAACAGCATTTTTGTTCTACGCTCTCTTCTGTTGTTATCCAGTAACTGAATATTTGTTAAGGTCCTAACTCTGCCTCCAGCCATCAGCTTAATATAAACCTGATCTGATTTTTAGCCCAATAATATTTCTACATCTTCCTTCAGCATCCCTCGTCAGCTTTAATTATTTATAAATGTGAGCACAAGCAACATATTGGTTTAATGCTGGGAGGTCTCTGAAATGTTCTGCTGTGGTGATTATTCACCCGCTCTTTTTGTTTTACAAGTTAATACCTCTGAGTGCTAATAAGAATGAACATCATTGTGTCCAGATTCATACTCAGGGATCTGATGCTCCACACATTAGCATGATCTGATACACAGAGTGACACATGGATAAAAGCAGTTTCACTAATTACTTTGATCCAGTCTCATCTGAAAATAATACACACATATATTCTCTTCTGTGACACTAGTAGATACTAAGACCACAGATGTCAATCCCTTAATGAAGAAAACTCTTCTGTCTTTGAAAGCCAGCCATGTAGTTTAATATATCCTATCAATATAATACCTCCCACACACTGCTCTGAATTTCTCCAGCTAACACCCACTTTAGCAATGGACTAACAGCACTGGGGTGTGTGAATGGTCTTATCACCAAAAGCTTTTCAGAATTCATGATATTGTTGGCTTCCCAGTATGATGACAGCTGCACCTAATATTTAAAATAAAAATAAAAATACTGTCACTAACTCGTAGGTACCTCTTCCTATAGAAAGAACGCAAACAAATAACAATAAAAATATTGGAAGGGTACAACGGCAGATACCAGTGCCTTGCATAAACAAGGCTATATCTCAGTTCTTATAGTCACACAAAGTCTCACAGGTTACTTAAACTTTATCAGAGCCTTTCGGCGCTTGAACAAACATCAACACCTCGTTCCACAGACAGTCTTCACTTCACCATGGATAAGGAATGGACAAACGTATTTCTTCCTTTAGAAACTTTTATTTGGCTAGCGCTTTCACCCGTAGGCTTCCTCAGGCCATAAAGATATAAAAAACAACTCTACAACATTTTATACAATCTCATGTGAGGCCTAGTGAGATCATTTCCTGTCATCACAATAATTAATTCATTAGCATATTTAATTGTTTCAAACTAGCTCTATGCATCAAGTAATTTAATTCACAAGCATTTAAAGCTATCAAGACCACTAAAAATACTAAAACTATATATACACTTCCATATATCACTAACCTAAAACAATTTTAAAATCTATATATGAGAGAATATATATATATAAAAACATTTTTTAAAACACATTTCTAAAAATCACATCCTTATATTATACCTTTGCAAAATTGCATTATATGGATCTCATAATAAACAAATAAATTCATATACCCATCCATGCATGTGTACACCATAAAAATTGACATTAGTTCTCCCTTCCATATAAACGTCATATTCATGCATTAACATGACCCCATATGAACCTTTTAATAAATAAAATTATACACATACATAAATTCATATGCAAACTCATATATGTGTACATCATAAGCATTGATTCTCCTTTCCTTATGTACATCAAATTCATATATTAATTTTCAATTTCCTAGCCTTTAACACTGGTTTAATGGGAACTCTATCATTTAAGCCTGGTAAATGGTCAGCTCTAAAATGATCCATCTCATTTCATTCTCCTCAGTCCTATTTACTATATCTCCTCTTCTAATGTTTACACAATTCTTATAAATAGCCAAAAATTTTAATTCATGGTCTATAGATGTATTCATAACATGTTTCGATAGAGCATTATTTAAAGATTTTATTTTAATATTATACAGATGATCTCTGATACGGTCCTTAAGTCGTCTATCTGTCTTGCCCACATAAAATGCAGGACAACATGTGCACGTAGCAAGATAGACAACATGGGCCGTGTCACATGTAGCTTTTACAGAAAACTTAAATTCTTGCTGTGTAACAGGGTGTATAAAACTAACTTAAGGACCGTATCAGAGATCATCTGTATAATATTAAAATAAAATCTTTAAATAATGCTCTATCGAAACATGTTATGAATACATCTATAGACCATGAATTTAAATTTTTGGCTATTTATAAGAATTGTGTAACCATTAGAAGAGGTGATATAGTAAATAGGACTGAGGAGAATGAAATGAGATGGATCATTAAGCTTAGAGCTGACCATTTACCAGGCTTAAATGATAGAGTTCCCATTAAACCAGTGTTAAAGGCTAGGAAATTGAAAGTTAATATATGAATTTGATGTACATAAGGAAAGGAGAATCAATGCTTATGATGTACACATATATGAGTTTGCATATGAATTTATGTATGTGTATAATTTTATTTATTAAAAGGTTCATATGGGGTCATAATGCATGAATATGACGTTATATGGAAGGAGAACTAATGTCAATTTTATGGTGTACATGCATGGATGGGTATATGAATTTATTTGTTTATTATGAGATCCATATAATGCAATTTTGCAAAGGTATAATATAAGGATGTGATTTTTAGAAATGTGTTTTAAAAAATGTTTTTATATATATATTCTCTCATATATAGATTTTAAAATTGTTTTAGGTTAGTGATATATGGAAGTGTATATATAGTTTTAGTATTTTTAGTGGTCTTGATAGCTTTAAATGCTTGTGAATTAAATTACTTGATGCATAGAGCTAGTTTGAAACAATTAAATATGCTAATGAATTAATTATTGTGATGACAGGAAATGATCTCACTAGGCCTCACATGAGATTGTATAAAATGTTGTAGAGTTGTTTTTTATATCTTTATGGCCTGAGGAAGCCTACGGGTGAAAGCGCTAGCCAAATAAAAGTTTCTAAAGGAAGAAATACGTTTGTCCATTCCTTATCCATGGTGAAGTGAAGACTGTCTGTGACGAGGTGTTGATGTTTGTTCGCCGAAGCTCTGATAAAGTTTAAGTAACCTGTGAGACTTTGTGTGACTATAAGAACTGAGATATAGCCTTGTTTATGCAAGGCACTGGTATCTGCCGTTGTACCCTTCCAATATTTTTATTATTAATATTTAAAATAAAACACAATCCTATCTGCAAAGTGTAGGTATACTTTACTAAAACATATATTAAGATGAAAGCATCCTCATTTTCATAAAGCAGTGATAATGTGGTACTTTAATCAGCATCACAGCCCTCTGTCTACTTCCGTACACTGGCAGGTATCCAATCTGGTCACACCCGATACCCCAAAATAAAAGAAATAGGCCTAGCATCATAAGCCTAATACCCCCACCACAACATGCTGATACTAATGGCAGTAGGATAAACTCATTCCGTCATTGACCACCTCCACACAAAGACTGCAATGTTCACATTCTCTCCACGTCAAGAGCACACAAGCACAGTCACACTTACACACAAAACACCACACATGGAAGCTCCACTGTTCTGTTGCTGACCACTTGAGTGACACTCAGAATGTCAAACCTGAAATACTGGTGATGCCCTGTCTTGAAGACTATATATATATATATATATATATATATATATATATATATATATATATATACATACACACCCCCCCCCCCACATAACCTCTTCCCTCCCTATACCTCAGAGTCCTATTCTTTTTCTCATAAAGTACTAGCAAAAATTTACAACAATTCTTATTTTTCTTAACCTTGATTGTTTGCTTCATATTGTATCTTTAAATACTATGATTTTAGTTGTACTTCTGCATTGTTATATAATTACTTGCTATTAACTTTTGTTATTGTGGAGCTTTTTACAATTACTTATTTATAACTTTTGTTATTGTGGAGCTTTTTTCCCCAGGACTCCATTGAAAGCGGGTTCTTCTTGGCCCAATGGACCATCCTGGCAAACAAACTGCAAATAAAATAAATATATATATATATATATGTGTGTGTAGAGAGAGATACATACACACGCACACACATATATATATATATATATATATATGTATTTATATGTGTGTGTGTATATATATATATATATATATATATATATATATATATATATATAGATATGATATGCATTTATACATACATATCTATATATATATATATAATATATATATATATATTTATATATATATATATATATAAAATATATATATATATATATATATATATATATATATATATACACACACGCACACACATACATATTTTTGTATTTTGTGCCCTTGGGAGTGCCATAGTGCCATTCTTTTGACCAGTAACCTCCCAAGGTTGTATAGGTTTTGAGTTTGACTAATCATATTTCAATTAAAGAAAACATAATTATTCATTGTGTACCCCATGCTAACACCCGAGTTCCAGACCTTTTAGGTTGTACAGTTCACCACTATGTAAAGAAAGAATATTACTTTCACATCTTATTTATTTTTAATTTGAAATAAAATAAAAAAATTGCTGCCACCTTGAATATCATCACCTGACCTTTCTAAAAGTGACTTAATGACCTAGTACTTAACTTCTGGAACTGTTTAATTGCATTACCATTGAACCAGAGACAGGTTGTCTCTGCTGTGGTAACAGACTCAGTTAGGTATTGATCTCCAATGTATCTTTTTCATTTAGAACATATTTTTTAAGCATAAAGACATTATATTGCCTCTCCTTATAAGTATAGACACAATAAAAATAAATGAATACAACACAATCATTACATAGTTTACAACACTGCAGATTGTGTAATCATTGTATCAGTCCTATCCATTCTGCAAACCTTTCAATGCATGTCTGTATATTGTGCATTTTTTTAACATTTTGCCTCAGATATTCAGAAATGTCAGCCAAATTCCAGAGATTTCGACACCATTTAGCAGAAAGCAACAGTAGTTATTCTGTTTTAAGCAGACTCCATTAAATTAAAAAAAAAAAAGCAAATTCACTTTCTTTTTCACTCATTCTAGAAAATATTAGAATGGAACGCATACACTGTAATAAATAATGGATGGTCTAACTGTGATAAGAAAACTAGCCATCCCAAAGCTAGCAAATGCTAATTAGAATTTGTAACTAGATAGATAGATAGATATGCATTACCTCTTTCTCTTATATTTCTGTAGTTATCTCATATTTAATTGTATCTTGTCTAACAAATATTAACTTGGTTTACAGTCTTTATGCCTAATATCCGTATAGCATGTTTCTATTATTTTTGTTTCTACCGTATACTGAATAATGTATGATGTTAAGTTGTCAATCTCGCCTTCATTCTTGCTGGATGGGTTCGGAGCCGATCCTCGGCTCCGACTCGGCCACTTACTAAAGCTCGAGAGCTAATTTTACCGGCTCGAGGCAACCCTATATCCCATGATGCTAGGCGATAACTACCCAGATCTCGTTTGCCGCTTTCGCTTGCGAGGTGCGTTTTTTACCGGCTCTTGGTAAGTTTTTGAATTTTGAGACATTTAGTCATCCTTTTTACTTAGTTCCCACCCCTTTTTCTCTTGTTAGATACTTAGCGGTTAAATTTAAACTTTTTCCCCGTTAGTACCTTGTATTTCCCTATCCCTTATTATACATCCTCCCCTGGGTTAGGCCTTAAGCCTGCCCCTTTCCTAACTCTTGTCAGGGATTCTGTGGTGTGTTTGTGCCCCGGTATCCCTATTTTTTTTTTATTAGTTTGTTTTTGGATTGGGTGTTTTTGTGTGTTTTTTCTAGTGCTACTTCGACACCGATATGTTGAAGGAGGCAAAGGTCTCAGGCTTCAAGAAGTGTGACTCGTGCTGTCAGAAAATGTCTCTGACAGACGGTCACACTTCTTGTGTTTACTGCCTGGGACCCCTGCACCTGCAGGACTCTTGCTCTGTGTGCCATGCATTCAGCCCAAGAGTCCTGCAGGAGTGCAGGAACAAATTAATATTAAGGGGCTTGTTAAAGCCCAAGGGCTCCCCGACTAAGTCTGTGCCGGTGAAGCCCTCAAAGCCAGCAAAACTGTTGGCTCCGTGTCCTAAGCCTTCGGCTGCTGTCTCACCTTCTGTGGCAAGATCGGCTCTGGCTAGAGCCGTTCCTTCTGTGTCGCAGCTTCCAGTATCGGCTCCACTCAACGCAGATACTGCTGAGTCCGTACACTCACGGTCGGCTCCTTCGGCTCCATCTACCTCCAGAAAGGGGTCCAGATCCCCATCGTTGGAGTCTATCCATTCGGCTTCGAGATCACCCCTGCTCTCGGAGTGGAGCCATCAGAGCTGATCTTCTCGGTCGTCCAGGCATTCGGACCATGACCTTGAGAGAGTGGTGAGTAGACTGTTAAAGTCTCAGGCATTGGCCCAAATGCTTCATAGTCCATCTCATCAGACAGCGGCTATTACAACTCCACCTAATATTCCTCCTTCGACTCTCCTCCAGAGTTCAGAGCCGGAGCTCCTCGGAGCCGTGACTGTTGTGGCGTCGGAGCCGATACCGGCCCCTTCGGCTCCATCATCCTCTGCTCTGATCTCCTCCTTGATGCCTTCATTGGAGGGATCCAGGCACCTGGTCTCTCTCACCGGCACCGAGGGGGCGAGTGGCATTGGACCCTTGTCTGACCCCGTTCTCCCTCTCGGAGCATCGGCACTGGTGAGCTCGGCCCCGACATTGGCCTCGGAGCCGTCCCTGTCAGTGCGGCCTGGGGTTCCTACCTCTTCGGAGCTGGAGCCCTCTGGCCTCTCTGATAGGGGAGCCTTCAAGGTGATGAGGAGCGTACTAGCCCCAGGGCATGGTCAACGGTCAGCTCCATCAGCTCCTCCCACTACAGTGTCTGCTGATGTCTCTTCCCACTCTCTTGCTCCCGGGCCCAGAGATCCAACGCCTCAGGTTTCCCCACTGGGAATATCTTCCTCTTCCGAGGCTTCTCCTGATCCGTCAGGTGAACCTCCGCGCAAGAGGACATGTAAGAGGAAACATGTGGACTCCCCCGAGTCCATTACATCTGATACCGACTTGGATGAGTCTGAGGGATCCCCAAGGTCCCCCTCTGAGGATGTCTCTTTCTCAGACATCCTTGAAATCCTTAAGCAGAGGGGGAACTGGCCTTCTCTTAATCCTTCCGAGGACGAGTCGGTTTACCTGGAGGCATTTGGTTCTTGACCCTCCACCTCCTGGGTGTCTCCGCCTTTCGACCCCCTTATGGATGTGGTGGCTAGGAAGGCGTGGACGGCCCCAGATTCGGTGAAATCCACTCCTCGGAGGCCTTCTAAATTCATTACGGCCCCAGCTGATAGGCAATTTTTGACAAAAGGTGTTCCAGTTGATGCCATGGTGGTGGCTGCAGCCACCAAGAAGGAACTAGCCAATCCTTCAGTACCTATCCATCCTCCTAACAAGGATTCTAGGACTATGGATAGGTACAGTAAGTGGATGTTTTCTTCAGTGACCTTTACCATGCTGTCGCTGAATTACTTGTGTCACTTCACCTGCCTTCAGAGAGATGTTCTCAAAGAGTTGGGAGAAGTTTTACAGGATCCATCAGCTGCTGGGTCCCAGGATAAAATTAACTCACAGCTAGGAACCCTAAAATCTATTGTTAACTCCTCCATGCGGCTCATTTCATATGCAGCCGATGGAGCGAGTAGGGCCGCAGGCACAGGAGTGGCATTAAGGCGTTACGCCTGGATGCGGCTTTGTAATTTTGCAGACCCCTTCAAGGCATCCTTCACAAATTCCCCTTTTGATGGTTCGACCTTGTTCGGACCTCAAGTGAAAGACACCTTGACCAGATGCGAACAAGATGGCAAGACTCTTTCTGCCATAGGAGTCCGTTTCTCCACCCCTTCAAGACCATACCCTAAGGGTCAGAAGGGTGGGAAAATGTGGTTCCGCAAATCTCAAGGAGTCACGCCTGACGCAAGAGGTCAGTTTACCCCCAGAGGCAGAGGGGGTAACAACAACAGACGCCGCCCTAGGGGCAGAGGGGGTCCGTAGAATCAGGGTAGCAGGAAGCCCCTCTCTGACAAACCCTTCCAGCATCCCTGAGATGTTGCCCGATTGTCCACCTTCGGAGGCAGTTGGGGGAAGACTGTCACTGTACCCAAAAGCCTGGCTTTCCCTTACTCAAGACAAATGGGTACAGTCGATCATATCCGAGAGTTACAAAATTCCCTTTATCCAAACCCCAATTCAGCAAAAGAGAACCCTTCCAGATGTTCCACCCGGTCTAAGGGAACTAGCAGTACCAGAGATATCAAAACTGCTAGCAAAAAGAGCCATCCAGCCAGTCCCAGCAGACCAACTAGGATCCGGAATCTACTCAAGGTTCTTTTTGGTACCGAAAAAGACAGGGGACTGGAGACCAATATTAGATCTCAGCAAACTAAACAAGTTTGTAAAGAGAACAATATTCAGGATGGTCACGCTACAGTCCATTCTACCCTTTCTGGGCAAGGACAATTGGATGTGCTCCGTGGACCTTCAGGATGCGTACTATCACATCAAAATTCACAGGCGTTCCAGAAGGTTTCTCTGCTTTCGGCTGGGGGCCAGTCACTACCAATTCAGAGCCCTGCCCTTTGGTCTCACTACAGCCCCCAGAGTGTTCACCAAATGTATGGCAGCGGTTACGGCTCACCTGAGACGTCAAGGATTCCAGGTGTTTCCATATCTAGACGACTGGCTCCTCACTGCCACCACCAGGCATCAACTTCTCCAAGCCAGAGATTACACCATTCACATTTGCAGAGGGCTAGGAATCTCTATAAATTTCGAAAAGTCTACCTTGTCGCCTTGTCAGTCTATTACCTTTATAGGCGCCAACTTGGACACCGTACAACTTTCAGCAAAGTTAACAGATCAAAGGGTCTTAGATATTCAAAACCATGTCCATGTTCTTCTTCAGAGCGACAAAATTCAGGCCAGGTATGTCCTGAAAGTGTTGGGTCTTATGGCGGCCGCCATAACACTTCTTCCTCTTGCCCGTTTTTACATGCGTCTTCTACAGTGGATGCTTTTCGCCCAATGGTCCTTTCAACAACTCCCTATGCATCACAAGATCATGATAACTCTAACTTGCAAAAGTCATCTGTCTTGGTGGATATTGTCCCCTCAAGTCCATCAAGGCAGACCCTTTGTTCCTCCCTCCCCGGTCGCCACGGTTACATCGGACGCCTCCCTGATCGGATGGGGGGGGGCATTTTCAGGGCAGGATGGTCCATGGCACTTGGCAACCTTTCGAATGCCACCTGCACATAAATGTCCTGGAGATGAGAGCAGTGCTTTTAACGTTGCAAGCCCTCCACGACTCTCTTCCCCTGGTGACTATTGCAATCCAAATGGACAATATGTCCATAGTGTGGTATATCAACAAGCAGGACGGAACCAAGTCCTATCCCCTGTGTCCAGAGGCACTCAGACTTTGGCAATGGGCAATCTCTTCTCAGCGGTTTCTGATAGCAACGCATATCCCCAGGAACTCCAACATCATAGCGGACAGGTTGAGCATAGCAATACTCATGCCACACGAGTGGTCTCTCAAACAATCTGTGGCGGAAGAGATTTTTCAGAAGTGGGGCCGTCCTTGCTGCGATCTTTTTGCTTCGCCTCAAAACAGCAAATGCCCCGACTTCTTCACACTCTTCCCCCTTCTAGGCCATCCCCCCAGAGACGCTCTAGTCCAAGATTGGCCTCGGGGACTTCTCTATGCCTTTCCACCCCTTCCGCTAATACCACAAGTAATTCAGAAAGCAACCGCCCTGGGAGCCAAGATGATTCTCATTGCCCCTTTTTGGCTTCGACAGATATGGTTTCTGTTCCTGCACTGTTATCTATTGGTACAGCCTTGGCATCTGGATCCAGTCCCAGATCTTTTGACCCATCAGTCGGGGCAGCTGCACCAATCCCTATCTCAGCCTCACTGCTTGGTTGCTCCACTTCCGTCCCTAGCCAGGCTCCCTATGATTTCTAATCCCGTCCGGGATATCATAGTAGCTTCACTTAAATCTTCCACCAGAAGGATTTACACTAGCAAATGGCAACGTTTCTCCTTCTGGGCAAAGGCTAAGAATATAGATCCCTTTACTGCTCCATTTCATTCGGTCTTGGACTTCCTAGCTGAAATTTTTAATTCAGGATCTTCTTTCTCCACAGTAAAAGTTCAGTTGGCAGCCATTTCAAATTTCCATATAAGCCTGTCGGACTGCAGCATCATGTCCCATAAGCTTTGCAAGGCATTCCTTAGAGGTGTATTTTTACTTAAGACCCCGATCAAAGATCCTCCACCACAGTGGGATCTAAATTTAGTCTTAACATCCTTGATTCTTCCCCCCTTTGAACCTGCAGTTTCCTGTTCATTAAAATTACTTTCCTGGAAGACACTCTTCCTAGTCGCCATTACATCTGCTAGGAGAGTATCTGAGCTTCATGCCCTCTGCATTCGTCCTCCTTATTTAGTCTTCCACAAAGACAGAGTTTCTCTAAGGACTAATCCGTCCTTCCCAAGGTGGCTTCACAGACAAATTTAAATCAATCAATTGATCTTCCAGTTTTTTTTCCCAAATTATTCTAATAGGGCAGAGCAAAAACTACATTATCTGGATGTTCATCGCCAGCTCCGTTACTATTTGGACAGAACTAAACAAATCAGGAAATCTGATCAACTGTTTTTATCTTATGCGGAGAATAAGAAAGGCCTTCCGGTATCCAAAGTAACCCTATCTAGGTGGCTGTCTTCTGTTATTACATGTATTTATCAGCTCAGAGGTAGAGAATTGACTTCTAGGCCAAGAGCCCATTCAACTAGAGTACTAGCTACATCTACAGCCTTTCAAGCTAGGCTACCAATAGACACTATTTGTGCGGCAGCCACATGGGCCTCTCCTCACACCTTTGTTTCGCATTATAAATTGGACTTGGCTTCCAGAAACAAGGCAAATTTTGGTTCCACCGTTCTCAAGAGTCTGTTCCAATGAGCCACCCAGGATGAAGGTGCTAGGGACGTGGTCCCATCCAGCAAGAATGAAGGCGAGATTGACAACTTAACATTAAGAAGTTATGTACCTACCATAACGTTCCATGTTAGTTGTCTTCTCTCGCCTTCTTTCTTGCATCCCGCCCACCATCCCCCTAACCTGGACAGACCGAGAAGATTTTCCTCTTCCTTGAAGAGTCCTGATCTAGCATTGCCAGCCTAATAGCTTGTCCTAGTGTAACTTTAGCTTAGATTGGGATCTTTGGTGGGGTTATCTCTTTTCCTCCTCCTCCTCTCCAGTTGGAGGACTATGTTGCCTAATTTTTTTCTTCAGCTACCAAACGAGATCTGGGTAGTTATCGCCTAGCATTATGGGATATAGGGTTGCCTCGAGCTGGTAAAATTAGCTCTCGAGCTTTAGTAAGTGGCCGAGTCAGAGCCGAGGATCGGCTCTGAACCCATCCAGCAAGAAAGAAGGCGAGAGAAGACAACTAACATGGAACGTTATGGTAGGTACATAACTTCTTATTTATTAACTTATTGATAAGTGTATTTGATGTATATTATACTTCACTTAGTTTAAGCAACTGTTCCTGACTCTTTCCCTGGAACTTCACTGAAAATGTGCATTTCCCATTTCTTAGTCGCTAATGTAATTAGATTAATAACCAAATAAATGTAGTGTTAGTAAGCTACTATCATTATATTTTCACGCTTCAGTCTTATGTCAAGTTATAACCAGAAAAAAAATACCTGAAAGTTCATAGGTTCATAGATTAGGACTATGCTAACTGCCCATGTAGGCTATTATAAGCCTAGCCGATTACCCCATGTCAGAATCAAACCCTGCACCTTGTGTTTATAAGGTTAACACTTTAACCATTAAGCCAACCTCCCAAGTCAATGTCTTATTTGTCATCATTGCACTAGACTCTGTTCCCATGTTGTTTTTACTCCAGCTGTGTTATAAAGTGCAGTCTGGCTTTTTCTAACATTCAACTCTTTTCTTATGGCTCAACCCCAAAATGTGTCTTATTGACTGATCCCTCTTTTAATTCTTCACAGAAACATTCTCAAACCCTTAACTATCCCCAAATATTTTGAAAGATGTTGGTTGACAGATATACTGAGTGCTTATTTTGTATTTTGAAAGGAATTCAAAGACCTTCCTTGATAGCTTCAGGCACATCAGTTACACTAAATAGCTTAAAGGTCTTCAGTTGGACCTTATTCTCTGCCCATTTGATTAAATATTGACTTCTAATTAGTTCTTATTAAGCAGTGGATGAGTTAGATTTGTTCTCTCGTGGTGTTCGGTACTCCAGTTTGGTTCTTGGGGAGTGTGCGATATCTAAAGTTTCTGAATGTGGTGTTTGGTATTCCAGTTTGGTTCCTGGGGAGTGTGCCATATCTAAGGATTCTGAACATGTTATTTGGTACTCCAGTTTGGTTCTTGTGGAGTGTGCCCTATCTAAACATTCTGAATGACATACCTTTGTTCACATGAGTTTTGTCAGGTGCTTTTCTTTCCTCCCAATACTGTAAGATATGCCATAGGTGAATTGGCAACATTCCAAATTATCCATAAGTTTGCATACTCTGTGTGTGGTGGGCATGTGTGTGTGTGTGTGTTTGTTTGTTTGTGTGTACCCTTCTTTTCACAGAGTGGTATCCAAGCCAGGATTAACTTGTCTTCCTTATACAAATTGAGAATGGGGTCCACTTCAACTGTCTCACAACCCTGAAATGGATTAAACAGGTAAACAGAAAATGAATTAATTAATTAGTTAAAAAATATATTAGGTTGTGATATGCCTCCTGTTACACACAACTCTTAAAGGTCTTGGGTGTTAGCATAGCTGTTTGAAGATGGCCAGTATTTCTTGTCAGATCAGATTCAAAGTACATTTCAAATAAATGTTAATCAGATATATGTCTCTCAAAGACAAAGTGAACTTTATTGTCATTCAGACTGCACAACAGTGCAACTGAATGAAATTGCTTTACTTCAAACTCAATGTACATACAAAATATACTGATATTAATACAACAATAACAACAATAAGACATTTATGCAGTGCAGTAACAAGTACATTGACATGCACCAAGACACTTCAACTTACATGTCTTCGTCAGTACCCAAAATATTGCACAGATCAGAATCAGACAGATTTCAAATTGCATGGAATGTTAACTTGGCATATTGCACATAAGGTATAAGATTGTGCTTTCATAGATTTATTGCATATTTCTGTCAATTACTTCAGCATTGTAATTCCAGAACTCGATGACCAGCATGGTATATGTTATTACTTTATTTTTTATTTAATATTTGTTAACCAGGAAAGTCTGAGTTGGAACAAAGCCAATTTTCAGTGGAGGCCCAGGGAGAAATGCTCTAGATGCATGTCTTTGTAACATGGGAGGAAACCGGAGCACCCAGAGGAAACTTACACAAATGCAGGGAGGACATGCAGACTCTGCACAGAAGGCACCCCAGTCGAGAATCAAATCGGCGAACCTCTTGCTGTGAGGCGACAATGCTACCACTGCACCGTCCTAAGTATTACTGGAGTTCAGAAGTCTGATGGCTTGTGGAAAAAGCTTCTATTCAATCAGGTGGTTTTGCTACACAAACTACGGTATCTCCTGCCTGAAGACAAACATGAGAACAGACCATGGGCAGGGTGAGTGCAGTCTTTGACTATTTTCATGGCTCTGCTTAGACATTGAGCATAGTGCAAAGTCCTGGATAGATGGGAGCATGGACCTGATAATTCTCTCCGCCATGTTCACCACCCTCTGGAGAGATTTACTATCTGAAACCATGCAGTTTCCATACCACACTGAGAGATTACTAGTCAGGATGCTTTTGATGTAGAAGGTTGTGAGAACTGAAGGTGGTAGCTTTGCTCTCCTCATCCTTTTTAGGAAGTGTAGACACTTTTGCGCCTTCTTGACAATATGATTAGTGTTTATTGACCAAGACAGGTCTTCAGTGATATGCACCCCCTGGAACTTGGTGCTCTTCACCCTTTCTACTGTTTCTCCTTTGACTGTGAGTGGAGAATGAGCCTTGTGTCTCTTCCTGAAGTCTACTATTATCTCCTTTGTTTTATTCATATTGAGAGCCAGGTTGTTGTCACACCAGATAGTCAGTTGGCTCACCTCCTCTTTGTAAGGTTTTTCATCACCATAGCTGATGAGACCCACCACTATAGTATCATCCACAAACTTAATAATGTGGTTTGTGTTGTACCTAGCAATGCAGTCATGTGTCAGCCTGGTGAACAGCAGGGGACTAGTAACACATCCTTGAAGTACTCCAGTGTTCAGTGTGACACTCATGGAGGTGGTATTGCCTATACATATGTTTTGTGGTCTGTCAATAAGAAAGTCCAGAATCCAGTTGCATAAAGGAGTGCTAACACTCAGATGAACCAGTTTCTCAATCAAATGTTGGGGAATGACCATGCTGAAGGCCGAGCTGAAGTCACTAAATAACATGCGGACATAGCATTTTTTTGTTCTACAGGTGTGCCAAGGATAAGTGAAATGCCAGTGAGATGGCATCTGCCATACAGCGATTGGATCTGTAAGCGAATTGGAGTGGGTCCAGTGCTGCAGGAAGACTTGTTAAGTAGTCTTTGACAAATCTCTTAAAGCACTTCATTATAGTGGAGGTGAGAGCTACTGGGCAGTAGTCATTCAGACTTGAGGGTGGAGACTTCTTTGTCAGTGGTATAATTGTTGTATTCTTGAAGCACTTGGGTACTGTGGCTTGATGCAGAGAGATGTTGAATATGTTTCTGAGAACAGTAGTTAATTGGTCAGCACAATCCCTGAGCACCCACCCCAGAATTTTGTCAGAACCAGCTGCCTTTCTTGGGTTTACCAGTTGTAGCACCCTTTGAACATCTGCTGCGTGAGGGCAAAGCATTTCATCTTCTTGGTTGGTGGGCAATTTCATTACCATTGTATGGTTTCCCTTCTCAAACCTGCTGAAGTAGGTGTTGAGCTCATTGAGAAACTCCATGTTATTGTCACACTGAGAAGGTAGGGGCCTGTAGTCTGATATACATTGTATATCTTGCCACAGACACCTGGAGTCTCTCAGGTCCATGAAGTGACCCTAAATGTTCTGTCCATAGGCCCACCTAGCCTCTCTTATTCCTGTACTTAGTTTCATTCTGGCTTCTGTAAGGGCATCTTTGTCTTTAGACTTAAAGGCAGCATTGCATGTCTTCAAGAGCTTGTACATTCCAGTTGTGAGACTGGGGGTTTCTAATTCGCTCCTGTGATGATGCGGTTGTTGACTGCCACATCATCCACACATTTTGATATATATGGACTCTGCATACTCATCCAGATTAATTTTCTGGTCCATAGTAGCCACCTCCTTGAATATATTCCAGTCTGTGCTTTCAAAGCAGTCCTGGAGTGCTGAAACTGCATCCTCTGGCCATATCCTTATGTGTTTCCTGGATTCCAGTCTGTGTTTTTGAAGCAGTCCTGGAGTGCTGAGACTGCTCCCTCTGGCTATACCCTTATTTGTTTCCTGGATGGCTTTCCTCTGATTAGCAATGGCCTATTTGCTGGTAGTAGCATAATGGAGAGATGACGTAAGTTACCCAGATGTGGATGAGGTACTGCCTTGTATGCTAGCTTAACATTGGTGTAGACCTTATCCGGAATGTTTTCTCCCCTCGTTGCAAAAAACACATGTTGGAAGTAATGAGGTAAAACTGTTTTCAGATTTGCTTGTTTAAAATCACCTCTTATTATGTGAGCAAACTCTGGATTCTGGTTGTGCAGCTCACTGACTGACTGGTAAAGTGTTTTCAGTGCCTCGTTGTTGTTGGCACTGGGGGAGAATATACACCACAGTGATGTTCACACTGTTGATCTCCCTTGGCAGGTAGAAAGGTCTACATTTCAGTGACATAAACTGAATATTTTCATAGCAGTATTTAGTAACCAACTCACAGTTGATGCATCAGTTATTGTTGACAATATATACAGACACCCCTCCCCTTGATTTGCTGGACATTGCCTGGTTTCTGTCTGCTGTAAATAATGTAAGCCCTTCTACATAGACTGCACTATCATTTATATTACTATTTAGCCATGTCTCAGTAAACATAAGTACACAGCTGTTTCTCACCTTGCTGTGAGTGGTTAACTCTGGTCTTATGTAGTCCATTTTGCTATCTAAGCAGCAAACATTAGCCAGTAGCAAGGATGGGAGTGCAGGCCATTATGGATTACATTTTAACCTTGCAGAGTCCAGAATGAAAATCATGCTTCCTTGTTCTTTCATATCTTGTCCTTTTCCACTTCCTGTATGTGGGAGCAGACAGCTTTGCTTGAACAAGGCAATTTGGACCACGTTTGAGTATAATTCCTACTTCCTGTAGATCGTGGAGTGTTGCAGGCCTCACAGGGCCAGCAGACAGCAGCCCATCAATCCTGTTCTTTCATATCTTTTCCTTTTCCACTTCCTGTATGTGGGAGCAGACAGCTTTGCTTGAACAAGGCAATTTGGACCACGTTTGAGTATAATTCCTACTTCCTGTAGATCGTGGAGTGTTGCAGGCCTCACAGGGCCAGCAGACAGCAGCCCATCAATCCTGCTGCACTGTGACCTTAGGTGTCAAATTTTTAGTAAGTTATCTCTGTCATAACTTAGGTTTTTTTTTGTTATTTTCCCTAAATTCTGTTCTTTTTGATGGTTAATGCACATTTTCCTGTTGAGCCGAAGCAGCCACTGCCACACAGGGCACCACCATTTTCTTTACTAAGAAGTAAGTACAGAGGTCCGCTATCAGAAGTTTGACATTATATAATGTGAGTTCTAAAACTATGAAAAAATTATGTATGATCCTCGGAACGTACCAGCAAAGTACAAAAGTCGCTGTTACCCTTAAATTAGGTTTTTTTGCAGAAATGTAAGCCCCCCGCCCCCCCTGATGTGGGGGATGCACCCATTACGCCCCCATTACTTTCATATACTTATTCTAAGAACACTATAACTCGAAGGAGAGAGAATATTCCAAGAAATAGTAGTTTTGGACTTAGTGTGCATTGTTTGCATTGTTTTTTTTTAATTACATGTAACAGTTTGCAGTCCTGAGGATCAAAAATACAGTCCTTGAACATACAAAGGTAGCCTAAGAACATGCCAGTACTTGGGTTTCACCTGGCTAAAATGCCTGAAATAACTGCGTCTGATTGTAAGGCAAAAAGGCACTTAAAGTTCAAATCCATATTTAAGACGACCTGAAAAGGACACTCGGCTAAATTTTGGAAATTCATAGCTTATTATTGGGAAAGGAAATCACTCAAGCAGATACCCCCTTTGTTCTCGACTCTCCGTATAAAATACCTTCTGTCTTCTTTCTAGAGCATCTGTATACTGCGGAGACTATTTCAGATGTTCCCTCAGAATCCCTGCTGGAGATGGTACCTGGGGTCATGTATGTATATATAATATATATATATATATGTATGTATAATATATATATATATGTATGTATAATATATATATATATGTATGTATAATATATATATATGTATGTATAATATATATATATATATATATATACACATATATATAATTTTTTTTTTTTTTTTTTGCTACTCACAGAACAATTTCTGGTTACACATTCAACATTGTTTTCAGTTACTGTGGTCAAACAATATCTAAGAAACTGGTGTTTATAGTGTCCCCATGCCAGCATCTGTAAAAAGCATTCGGCACCCTTAGCTGTGGGAATTAATTGGCTGTTGCAAGAAAATGTAATGCTAAGGACACGTTAATTTGCATTTGCCCTAACAAAAGACTCCTGAAACTTTCAATATGTATTTGGCCATGCCTTACTCTGTCATTCTTTGTTTTCCTTCCTTGAACTTTCTCTCAGCTGTAACAGATCTCTCTCTGTCTAACTCTTTCTCGATGTCTCCTCAGGTCCTCCATAGATCTTCATATACATGGCAGTTTTTGCAGATTTTCTTCAGTTTTCCGTTCCCTTTTTATCAAGGTTTGTTTGTGTCTTTCGGCTTTTCCCGGTTAGGGGTCGCCACAGCAGAACTCTGGTCCGCTAATGATTGGTAGTTAATTTTTACGTGCCGAGTTACCAGCCCTGATGCACAACCTTCAACGAAGGTATGCCCATTCACGCATGTCTCCACGCAGAGGATGCTCTAGCTGAGAGTCAAACCGGACAGCGCCTTACTGTGAGGCGACAAAAGGTATCTTTCTTTATTTCCTTCTGTTGAAGCTTGGTGAGATAGGGGAGAAATGGCTCCTGAGGTTCTCATAGCAGTGTGCAGAAAAAGGTGCATCCCAGATGACTGGAGAATAAGCATACAAGTGCCACTGTTCAAGAACAAAGGGGATGTTCACAACTGTGGTCAGTATAGAGGAGTCAAACACCTGTCAAATTGCATGAAAGTTTGGGAGAAAGTGATTGATAAATGAATATGCAGAGTAGTAGAAAGTAAGAAGGGAGATGAGCAGTTCAGAGTCAGATCAGGATGCTGCACAACTAACCCAATGTTTGCAGTGAAACAGATAGTTGAGAAGAAGCTAGAGATGAGGAAAGAGTCCAATTGGGCATGCCTCGGCTTAGCAAAAGCATATGACAAGGTTTCAAAAAAGCTAATTTGGGAAGCCCTGTGATGGTTCAAAGTCCCAGAAATATTGGTAGAATTAGTGCAAGCTATGTATAAGGACCCAGTGACTCAAATGCAAACAGTGTTCAGTCTCACAGAGGGGTCCCCATTGAGAGTGGGTGTGCATCAAGGTTCATCTCTGAGCCCAGCGATGTTCATACTGCTGATGGACTACATTAGCAAACAGGTTGGAGGGGACAGATCATTAAAGTCACTGTATGCAGACAATGTGGCATTACAGGCAGATTCTGAGCAAGAACTTCAGTAAAGGATAGGAGAATGGAATGCAAAATTGAAGGCATGTCGGATGAAACTGAGTACAGATAAGATAGTTGTAAGGCCAGAAAATGTTGGAGTCCACAAGAAGCTGAGAAATGAGATAGAAGGGAAAATAGTGGAACAGGTCATTGGCTTCAAGTATCTGGGAGGGGTGGTTGAGGCGAAAGAAGTCTGAATGAGGACGTCAAAGCTACAATCAAAGGGGTTGCAGCCAACTGGCACAGAGTGTCAGGTATAGTATGTGACAGAAGAATGCCAAAGAAGCTGAGAAGTAAGGGATACAAAACAGTGGTATGACCAGTACTACTGTTTGGTACAGAAACTTGGCTAGTATAGGCAGAGCAGATGAGGAAACTAGAGGTGAAGGAGATGAAGTGCCTGAGATGGGTGTAGGGTGTACACTGTGGGACAGACAAAGAAAGGAGGACATCACAATAGAAGCCCAAGCAGCTCCAATTGTAGAAAAGGTCAAAGAGAACAGATTATGGTGGTTCAGGCACAAGTGTAGAAAAGCAGAAGACAATCTGTTAAAGACAATTTGGGACAGACAGGAAGAAGGCAAGAGGAAACAAGGGTCAGCAAAGAGGTGGATAGATTGTGTGAGAGAAGACCTGCAATAGTCAGGTATGAGTGTCAAAGAAGGCAGGAGTCTGGCATTGAATAGAGAAAGATGATGACAATAGTTGACATGACACCTCAACCCCATGTAGAAAATGAGAAAAAGGAGGGTTGATGAAGATGATGGTGGTGATTCATATCCAAATCCTGGCTCGGCTCTTGGGCTAACCCAGGCTAACCTCTTCAGCTCAAAATGATCTCACTCTATCTACCTCACTACCCAGTCCTACTAAACCATTTTATTGTTCCATCTATTTTCTGTCCAAAGCTCCTTATCAACTTCTTTTACTAATCCTGCCATGTCTCTTTCACTTAGTCTACCCAGTTCCCCCTTTTTTCATTTCCTGCTATACTCGTCTCTCTCCCTTAACACCTCTCTCCACAAACTATGCATTTTTCTCTCTTCCTCTATTTTTACATCATTACAATTAATATTTAAAGCATTACAAAAAGTGTTTGTGTCTGTTCATTTAAAATCTTTATACTATGGTGCATTCCTGATTTCATAATGTTGAAAATAATATTGTGTTATTTATGTAGCTTATGTCTAACATGCTGTATATACCATGTTTTTGATGTATCCGGAGCTTTTCTGTCTGGGTCTGCACTGAAAATGGGTACATTTTGCCCAGTGGAACTTTCCCAGTTAACAAATATTAATAAATAAACAAATAAATACATAAATGTCAAGCTCTTTATTTCTTTACAAAGAAATATGCAATGCCTGTAGAGCTGTATCATAAATTTTAAAGAGATGAGTTATGTACAGTTGTGTATTATTTGTAGATGAGTCTGTTCCTTTAACATTCAGGTACCAGACTTTAACTTGATACATTAGCAATCACCAGCATAACATATACCTCCCTAGATTACATGAAAAGAGACATGGAAGAGCTCTCTGATCATGTAGCCCAGGCTGGTATGACCCTGACCCTGAGTAACATCCTGCACTCACCAAGAATGATGCCACAGTATAAAGAAAATTGATAAATTTCAACAATTGGCTACGTTTCTGGTGTCATTCAAAGGGGATCCAGTATCTGTCCACCTGGGATGACATGCTCGACAAGCCACGTTGCTTCGCAAGAGATGGCTTGCGCCTGTCACTCTTAGGCTTTCGAATACTGGCCAAGGCTCTTGCCATCCCCATAGTGCCTTTTTTAGGCAAGGCTCAAAAGACAAACCCATCACCATAAATAGCACAAGTAACCAAAAACTAAGGGGTAATGCTACTCAATGCCAGAAGTCTAAAGCTCAAAATGCATGCACTTGAGGCACTCCTCAGTATGGAGAACATCGACATCTGTGCAGTAGCAGAAACCTGGTTTAAGGCTCCTGAGAGCACCCCAGCACTACTAGGCTATAACTCATATCATACCTTTCGGCCACAGAACCAGGACCGAAACTCAAAAGGCAGGGTTGTATCCATATTCATTAAGGATACCCACACCTCCAGGTTAGTGGTGCAGCATGATGCCTCAGAGATCATCCGTGTGCAACTAACAAGCAAAACTGCAATCCAAATTGTAGCTTGCTACAGATCACCCACCATGACCCAGGACCCCCATTCTGCATTTCTGAAGACACTGGGAAATATGAAGGTCCTACCAAACACCCTAATACTGGGTGATTTCAATTACCCAAGCATAAACTGGGAGAACTACTCAAGTACTAACTCCCTTGCCCAACGCTTCCTAGAATTTATAAACTCAAATGCCCTAGATCAAATAGTCGCCACCCCCACCAGAGGAAACAACATATTGGACCTGGTCATCACCAACATGGGCGACCTGTGTTCCACACCGGAGGTCAACCCCTCGCTAGTTAGATCAGACCATAGACTAATCACTCTGGATATCCACATTCCACCCCCACCCCCCAATCAAGGAAACCACTGTGAAAAACTTTTCAAAAGCAAACTTCACGTTACTTAAGACCATGGTGGAAAGGTTCACAGCCCCCATGCAAAAGGACAGTGCTGTCCAGGTTGCTGAAACCTTTACAAAGGCACTCTATGAGCATCTGCAGGAATGCATGGATCATGCTATCCCAAATAAAACCAAGAATCACTCCTGCAAGAAAAGGAAACCAGTCTGGTGGACCCCTGCCATAAACAAGCTATACAACAGAAGGAGGAAACTAGTACAGAAAAAGAGTAAAATCCCAAGAAGGAAAGACATCCCTGATCAGTATCAGCAAGAAATTATGATCCCTCATTAAATCATCCAAGGCTAGTTTTGAAAGAAAAATTGCCAATGTCTCCAAAGATAACCACAAAGCATTCTTTAGCTATGTCAAGAACCTAAGTGAAAACTCTCAGATCTGCGCTGAGTTAGTGCAGAATGGCACAAAATACACTGAGCCGACTGATATTGCCAACATTCTGGCAGACAGGTTTAGTGCACCCTTCATCCCCTAAAGGGCCGATAACCATACCAGAAGAATGTAGGGCCCCATCAGTCACCGACATACAGGTTAAAACAGCCCTATCCAAAGCCAAAAACACAGCTTCAATGGGACCGGATGGTGTCCCAGGCTGTGTCTTACAAGAGCTCCAAAATGAACTAACCCCTCACCTAAACACACTGTTCAAACTCAGCCTCTCTACAGGCTACGTACCCACAGAATGGTGCACAGCAACACTTATCCAGCTCCACAAAGGTGGAGACACAAAGGACCCTGGGAACTATGACCCTATAAGCCTGACTAGCCTGGTCTGTAAGGCTATGGAGCGCATCATTATGGAACTCATTAACAGAGACATTGGGAACCTCCAAACCTTAGACCCTACCCAGTTTGGCTTTGTTAAGGGCAGATCATGCCTCCTAAACCTGGTGGACTTCTTTGAGACAGTTACCAAGGCATTAGACAAGGGAAAGGAGGTCCACACAGCCTACCTAGACCTCTCAAAGGCTTTCAACACCATTCCCCATTCTAGTATTATAGACAAGCTCACCAGCTTGAACATAAACCCCTACGTCACGAGATGGGTTGCCAACTGGCTCATGGATAGAACTCACATGGTGAGAGTTGCAGGCTCTATGTCCGACTCTAAACTGGTTACAAGTGGTGTTCCCCAGGGCTCAGTCCTAGGACCCCTCCTGTTCAGTATATACTTCTCATAGGTACAGGCAAGCATAGGAGGACTATGACTGACCAAGTTCACATTCGACTGCAAACTAGGGGCCATAATTGATTCCCCAGCTGATACAGACACCCTCCAGAAGGGACTCACTGAGACAGATACCTTGTGTCAAAATCATGGCCTCAAACTAAATGCCAAAAAGTGCATAGTTATCCCCTTTGGAAAAAACAAAGTACCCACAAACTACCACATAGGTGGTAGTCCCCTAAATACAGAAAATGTAATAAGGGATCTGGGGGCCCAAGTAGATTGTAATCTCTCCTTTGATAATCATATTGCCAAGGTGGTTAGAAAATCCTTCTATGTGGCCCACCTAATCACAAAAGGGTTCGCATCTAGAACAAAAGAGGTTATTGTGCCTCTCTACTCATCACTCATTAGACCAATCATAGAATACAACGCCCCATTAAGGATGTACCTTACAAGACACCTGCAACAGCTGGAAAGACCACAAAAGTACTTCAGCAAGAGGATTACTGGCCTCAAACAGATGCCATATGCAGCCCGACTCAAGAAACTCCAACTGTACTCGGTTGCATACCGCTTACTCAGAGGTGATCTCTGCCTGACATACAAGGCCATGTCCTACCCAGAATTGATGGACATGCTCCACCTAAAAAAAAAACAAATCCCGGAGAGCCACACGCTCTAGAGATATAAACCTCACCACAACGATAAATAGGACATGCTGGAGGGATAGATTCCTGTCCCAGAGACTCCCCATGCTTTGGAACAGGATTCCAGTATATATCAGACATTGCCCCTCACTAACACTCTTTAAGAGAAACCTGGACAGGTGGATGGAAACAGAAAATTTACCCCGGGGATCACTGCAGTGGCTCTGCTGGACAGTGGCGCAGGGAACTAATGGCTCTGATGGACAGGGGCGCAGGGAACTAATCTAAGGGGGTGGCGAAAGCCAACACATTCTGGCTAGGCTTATAAATGCCCTTGAGCAGATAGCCTAGTACTTACCTATGAACCTAATCATGTGATCACTCATGTGCAATTCCTGTGATGCAGTATCTCTTGACCTGATATACAACAGTTTTGAAGTTGGTATATACAGGTATCAGGTATATTGGGGTATCTGGGGAGACTGCCACTATCCTTACTCTGTCATAGATCAGTAATCCTATGAAGAAACCTAATTTCTGCTGGTTATATTCATTATCTCCTCTTTTCTGTCACTATCCAAAAACTCATGGCTGTAAGTAAAGACATGGGAAAGAATATTGATGGATAATCTGAGATCTTCATACCATGAGCCAGTTCTTCCTTTGACACCACTTTCTAGTACAAAGCCAAAAGTAATGTAACCACATGAATCTAGTGGTGAGTACCCTGGAGCTACTGTATCTTCACCTATGAACAAGACCCCAACAAAATTAAACTCTTCAACTAAAGCAGTAGACCCCCTCACCTGCAGAGATCTCATCTGAAAGTGCAGATTTTCATCCCAGCTGCAACACAATCAGCAGTAAACCATTCCAGTGGTTGCAAGACGCACTTGAGGCTAGGAAGGCATCATTATATGCAAATAATAAAGATGCAAGCCCTGTGTCCCCATCCTAAGCACTGTCCTTAGTTGTGCCTTGATGTCCTTTCCATTGCTAGTCATGGAAATGCTAATATTAAGAAACAACTATCCGTTCTTATAAAAAGAGCAGATGACATTCTTATTTCTCTAACTACCAACACAATTTTTGTCTACTACATTTCTCAAATCATCCTTTAAAATTCACTCCATTACACAATTCGTTTTGCAAAAAGGAAGCATTATTTCAGAACTATTGGGGTGACATTTTGAAACAACACTTAGCTGGCAGTCTGAAACTTTGACCTTTTTATTGCCAATTGCACCATCTTAGGTTTATGGTATCTTAAGATTTTCTAATTATTATCAAGATGTCAATTAATTTGAATTGGATATTCATATTTTTTCTAAGAAATTATTAAAACTGTATTTGTTTTGTATCAGATGTCCATGATCTAATAGTCCTTGGTCTTAGAGCATGTAGTGTTATAAATAACAGCCTGCTAGCCTTTCTGCTATCTGAAGTAGACACATACAGAAACAGAATTCAGTCTCAGGTTAGAAAACAGAATGCAGTAATGAGTATACAATACAAAACTAGATGTAATTACTTTAAGCATTGATGGGATCTGGAAACAGATTTCCACTGTCATTTCTCCCTTTATGTATTCCTAATTCTAAAAATCATACTTATTAAGGTCAGTTATTTAAATACTGAAATTGCTTATTATTGTGTGATGGGCATATCATTACAATACAGCACAACTGACGTGACATAACTAAATACATTTTTAATGTGTCTTATTAATATAATAAGAGCTGTGAGGATGCTCTGTGCATATAAAAGCTATAAATTTGACAGCACAATCCTATACAAATATGTAGTTATCAAATCTGTAGCAGATGTGGAAACCAAACAACTTTTACATGTTTAGGTTGGCCATCTGGTAAATAATAATAATTTTAAAAAATCTCATTTTTTAGGGTGTTGGACTGTTTTGAAATAGTAAAAATGTAAAAGACATTTTTTTTTGTCAGTCTGAGTTTAGGAATGTTTGTTCTCACACTTCAAATTGAAATGTGCCGAACTGGAAGGCTAACATCACATTCCGCAGGACGTTCGAAGTAATCAGGCAATCAACAAGCAAAACTTGGTGCAAATCAGTTTATGGCCTCCCAGGAATGCTGTGTTATGAATAACACACTTTTATAGATGAAGATTAGGCTGTTTGTTAAGTGTCTATCCTGATGGTCACCATCCCAGTCATTATAATGTACCAGTCATTCAACAGTTTACTGACTGTATATGGATCAACAAAGATTTTTTTCTGTAAATGATGAAATGTTGCTAAAAACAGGGGTTTAGGCAACCTGTAATTAAGTTGGTTGTAGTTTTAAATTGGGCTATGGAAATACATTTGCAACAATCTAGGGTCAAGACAGGTGTCACACAGAGTTCAACAATCCCCTTTCCAACACTGCGTCACTGCCCTGTTAGCAAATGCAGACCACAATGACTTCAAATTCATAAAGATGGATTTTGTTTATTAGTGCTTTTGCTGATCAGGCTTCATAGTTTTAAATGTATACATGATCTTGTAGCAAATTGTCGAGTCAGTCACTGTTACAATCATTTTGCCGGAGCTCTCAAAAAATGAACGCCTTAAGCACATGCAGTAGCTTATGGCAGACAGTAGAATGGACACTTATCACAACCAGTCTGCTGGGCTTTCCAAGAAATAAAGACCAGTGGATTGATAGAAACTCTCAAACAACAGAAACAATATGGCTGAGGGGCCACTTCCCTCTTTTTTGTAGTTACAGGTTTGATGCATGTCCCAGGAATAAAAATGCTAACAGGAATCTCCAGTGCTGTACTATATAGATAAATATATATGGGTCTACTTCTGTTCATTGAAAAAACATTTTTTCGAAAAACAGAAAGCCGGACTCACTTTAGTGAAAGTGCACTTTCGCAAACACCAGTTTACCGAACCACGGTACAGTGGGGATAAGGAAATATACCCTTTTCCTCACTGTAGTGCGATTTCAGAGTTAGTATATATAAGTAGCAAGGGTGTGTCTCCCCACATGTGGTGCAGGGGGACTTGCCCCCCTGCAAAATTTAGTGTGTGTGTGTTTTTTTTTCTGTTTCAGTGAACCGGTGTTCCCAAAAGTGTACTTTCATTTAAGTGCACTTTTGCTAAAGTGGGGTTGGCTTTCTGTTCTTCATATATATGTATATATATATATATGTATGTATATATGTATATATATATATATGTATGCATATATATATATATATATATATGTATGTATATATATATATATATATATATATATATATATATATGTATGTATATATATATATATGTATGTATATATATATATATATATATATATATATATGTATGTATGTATATATATATATATATATATATATATATATATATATATATATATATAGATATATAGGAGCTACAGAATCCTGAAAGCTCAAAATCCTGAAGCCCAAAATCCTGAGACCAAAATCCTGAAAGTTCATAATCCTGAAAACACAAAATCCTGAGAACACACAGGATACTTATTCCAGCACAAGTACATGCAAAAAGAAATAAAACACAAACTATATTACTGTTTTGCAAGTATAAGCAGAGGGGCAAGCCCCCTGCACCCCCCACGTGGGGCTGCATTACACCGCTACTACTTATATATATCAACTCCAAGATTGCACTTAGTGTGGTGAAGTGCAATCTCAGAGTTGATATATTTAAGTAGCAGGGGAGGTGGGGGGTGCAGCCCCTCACATGGGGGGTGCAGGGGGGCTTGCCCCCCTGCATATAATTGAAGAGTGATATGTTTCTGTATGTACTTGTAGTGGAATATAGTAAGTGTTTGTATCCTGTGTGTTTTCAGGATTTTAAGTTTTCAGTATTTTGAATTTTCAGGATTTTGAACTTTCAGGATTTTGGTCTCAGGATTTTGGGCTTCAGGATTCTGTAGCGCTTATATATATATATATATATATATATATATATATATATAGATATATATACACACACACATATATTTATTGATTTTTTTTTCCAGGAGCTGTTTTGCTTTTGTTGATGCCTTGAGAATTTGTCTGTTCATATCTGAGTCGGTCAAATGTTGAACTCTCCTCGTCTCCTCAGAAGCAGGGTAGACACTGCTGTAAGGTAAGAACTTTAAATGCTTGATCACATTTTTTTTTAGAAAATGGCGCAAGGAATTATAATGTGTCATTTAAGTTTAATGGAAGCTGCTGGTTATCTGCAGTTATGCATAGTCAGGAAACATTGGTGAATGTATTGGTTATAATATCACTGGACTGATTCACAGTTAATACAGACTTTCAGCAGTGATTTAAATAGTACACATGAATCTCATTGGATTTACTTGTCCATGATGCTTTTTTCGGAGTAGCCTGCTGTTTTCTCATTTTTATGTACTGATATATGTTGCTTTACTCACAAAGCACGCTTGGAAACACAGAAAATATTAATATTTATAATAAGTTCTGCATGGAGAGGAACACACACTCAAAGCTTGTCAACCAGGAAATGGAAACATATCCATAAAGCAAATCCTCATGCTTTCTCAAATTATTTTTTTTACAGCTGAGATGTCTTCAGTATTCATATTTTTGGCATATTTATTTTAGCACATAGTACATGGTCTGTTTTATGTGCACAGAAAATCAACATATTTTATACAATACAATTAAGAAAAATGGCTTTAAAGGATATCAGTATTTGATAGTAACTTTTCCATTCATTATAATGTACCTCCATTTGACCGTAACACATAACGTAATAGTTAAATCTGTTTGGCAGCTTTAAAAAGTGCTCATATATGTAATTTTATCTGAATTTTTAGTGACAGTGAGGAACAAATTCTGACATTAGATGTATAAGTTAATGTAGTAAGTTTTTTTAATTAAAACAGATTTCCATGAGATGTTTTGCATTTTCTGTATGTAATAGTAGAGCTATCTAATCAAATACACCAATTTGACAAATGAGGTACACAGCAACATGTATTGTTATAGCTTATTAATACAGAACACTAAGGAGTAAACATTGACTGCCATGTGATACCAGTATAAATACAGACGCAATTTCAGTGACAGACTTTAGCCATGTGACCCAAGTATCCTGGCCAGTGATACTGAAATAACATGCATGCATTTTCTTTCAATAATTTTTATTTATTCTTTTCATTAATCTAAAATAGTATACATACTAGCACAGATAGAGGTGAGATTTCCTCACAGTAAGCAGTTGTTATACATTGAGGGTAGTACAAACATAAAATAAAACAATCAACCAATACTTTTTACATTATATACATAGATGCTTTCAATATTCAGGGGAAAAATAGTATAATTCAGTGGGGGTTGTTGTGATTAAGCATATACGTTATGAGAGCAGAGAAAAACAAAAAGAAAAGAAAACAAGGACTAGGAAAAAGGAGAACATTTCTTGGTCTATGGATATAATTTAATAAGGGATCTCTTATTTGTATTTAAGTCTGATACGTTGTCATGTGTTAGGCCAGAAGAATATTGAAGATTTGTTCCCATAATTTCCTGTGATTAATGTTTTTATTCCCTTTATCGATTAGGACTTTATGTGCTAAAAGATGTTTAGTCACCATTAATTTGAAATTCTCCCAGGATGTGTTATTTAGGTCAAATCAATTGGTTGCTATATAGAGTTTCAGTAAGAGAAAGATATTGGTCATAGTAATTTCTTGAGTTTTAGAGATATTATTTGGTAGAATATGTAGAAGAGTAAATTCCCAGGTAAGTGTGGATGTTTGATATCCCATTTTTTGCAGTTGAAATTTAAGGGAGTTCTAAAGTTTAAATACACATTTACAGCTCCAGAATAAATGAATTATATCAGCCATTTGAGTTTTACAATGAGGACAAAGAGGGGATTTCGTAGAGTTAAATTTATGTAAGATAGCGGGTGTGAAATATGCGTTGTTATAGATCATCAGTTGGGTAAATGCCAATTTTTGAGAGGTATGGATCTATTTGTTAAGTTAATAGCTTGGTTTAGTTGAAGGGTATTGATGGAAGGGTTGTTCTTTCTCCAATAGTCTGAAATAAGCAGGTCTTTTTGGAATTTAATGTCTTTAATTAGTTTGTATGTATTAGTGATATATTTTTTAGTTGAGAGGGTGGTTTTCCATAGAGCGTTACAGATTGTTATATCATTGCTGTTTATGTTCTGGTTTTGTACATAGCTAGTACATAATTCTTTAATTTGCCTTAAAATCACTGTATAGGATTTGGGGAGGTTCCAATGATTCTTTATTTCTTGTATAGAGTTGTTAATGTATGGGTATATATCTTGGACGGTTATATTAATTAATTTAGGGAATGGATTCAGGTTTAGAGACTGATTGTTTATTTTAAGATTGGGATTTTTGTGTAGGGGTTGTAGCATCATCATAGCTTGAGTTAGATTTAGATATTTGAAGAGTTTTTGAGTTAATAAAGTGCAGTGTTTCAATGGTTCTATTAATTTTCCCGGTTTTATTAAGCTTGTATTTAGAAATGGTAGGGCTTTGGGGTTGATATCTAAGCTTTTGATGTGTTTTTGGTATATTGTTATCCACATTGGGGACCAGGCCTTGTTCTTTGGGTTGTATTCAGCTATTCGCAGTACTCTATTAGCATTCGTAATTAAGTAATAAGTCTCGAAATTGGGAAGATCTAGATGACCTTTATTTTTTGGGGTCTTAAGTTTGATATACGAGATTCTGGTTTTTTTTTGGTTCCCATATGAATTTTGCAAGCAGGGTGTGAGTTTGTCTAAAAAATTTGTTGGGTATGTTTAATTGAGTAGTCATAAATATATATAGTAATCTGGGTAATACATTCATTTTAACTATTGAGACTTTTGCCAGGAAAGGTAGTTTAAGGTTTTTCCATCTGTTAAGATCTAAAATAATATTTTGCCATTTTTGAGTTATATTATTTAGGTAAAAGTCTTTGTTGTTTGTTGAGAAAGTAATGCCTAAGTAGTTGATTATCTCATTTGTTTTTATTTTTCCTATTAGGGGTAGGAGCGAAAATGGTTTGGGGGGGTGTTAATGGGAATATGTTAGTTTTTTTAAGATTTAATTTGTAGTTTGATATTTTTGAGAAGTGGTTGATAGCATTTTATTTACATCTGAGATTGGTGTGGTACAATAGATGATCAAGTCATCTGCAAAGGCTGAGAGGAAGATTTTGGTGTTAAATAGTATTGGGGGGTTGTAAAGATTTTGTTTCATATTTAAGAAGAGCGGTTTAAGATATAAGTTAAACAGTATAGGGGATAGAGGGCATCCTTGGCGGGTTCCATTTTTAAGGCATCCTTGGCGGGTTCCATTTTTAAAACATGCATGCATTTTTAATAGTGGCATAATTACAGAACCAATAGTCATATACTATTATTTTTTAAGGAACCAAACAACATCTAGAATGTAGAATAAAGTGTTCTTTTTTTTCATTTGTTCATTGTGTATTTATGTTTATATTGATAAATGCTCTTTTTATAAAGCATAATATAAAATGGTGACTTCAGAAACACCTCACTCTCCTTTGCTTTTTAGCACGCGATTCATTTGGTGGGTTATCAAATCTCAAGGAGAAAAAGAAAAACTCACAAACAGTTATAAGATCTAAAGATAGGTATCCTTATCTATTATCGCACAACAGAAACAGGAGAAATAATATTTGGGACAGCAGTAAGAAGAGGTAATGTAAACCAAGAGAGTAGCATTTAATCATCAGAGCAGACATTTTTCTAAATCCTACATTTGTTTGTGAAGGAGCTGAGTGAAACACATACTCTGTATTTAAATAAAACAAATAATTTTTTTATCTTAGTGATGTGATACATATTTGTATGTATACTGAGTTAATACAGGTCTACTATGAAACATTGACTTCCTGAAAGGTGGCGTGCCAAAAAGACAAAAAAAAAGTCAGAAATTTGAAAGGGCAAAAAAAAAGTGCAATCATTGCCTTGCACAATTAGAAATCACATTGGCAATGATTTCCTATGAGAAACTTGTCTTTATTTTCTGCACGCTACTGATACTCAAGCAATTTCACCTCACTCATGTTTAGGGGAGCCCATTAATAATTTAAAGCTTAATAAATGATAAGTTCAACAGACTTATAGTTAGCACATGTAAGCAAACTAAATGACTGATATCAGTTTAAGTAGTAAATACATTGCAAAATTTCAGCTCAAGACTTAATCTTTAATATACAGAATATGCTTCAACACCTTAGGTACTTGCTAAGAAGTTGCATTTTGCATGCATAGTTTTGGACATTTATTTAAAGGCAGTCAATTAACAACACACGTGTTTTATATTACCCCATTTTTTCCCATTGCCACAACTGTCCTTTTTATGTAGGACTTTACAAACTAAAGTACAACTTACTAGATAAATGTCATGCACAACACTTTGCCTTTTTTGTTAGATAGGGGTATATATGTCCCTTTATCATGTAATCTTTATTGCTTGTTTGGCTGCCTCCAATGAAAATGCGCAGTAGTACATATATGTTATGTACCCCCCCCCCCCTGTGTCTTGGCTTCTGCAGCAGGTTATTAGTAACACAGACATTTTATGCTTTGGTAGCTTTACTATAATATAGCTTTCAATAATATCAGTGACTTCCTAACTTACAATCGAATCATATATCTTCAGGCTTAATGTTGTTGCTCAAGCAGGTGCCGAACGTCCATTTCGGCAACTGTTTAAAATAGCAAATAGAAAAGACTGACATCTGAATAACCAAGGGTAAGGCTGCAGCATTCACTCTCAACATTATTACTAGTGAAGTAAGGAATATAGCAAGGGTTTGTCAGCTGCTTGCTAGAACAATGGTGCTGAGCTTCACCTGCGATGGAAAGTATCGCAGGTTTGATCCTGTGTACTAGAGTTTTTTTGCTGTAGTTGTGGTCTTTTCCCCTTCCCATTTGATATTATCATCACAACTTATGTATTAATAAGTGTTAGATTTTTTTTAGTGTTATAGTATATGTTATTTATTTATTTATGCTTATTTATTTTGTATTACATGTATTCACTGTTAGGGTATATTGTACCACACCTTGGAGTTTGTGTTGGGGTTTCCTGTCACTTTTGGAGTATTCTGCAGCCATATAGTGATGTTCCTCTATTTGTTATTTCAGACCATTGCTGACATGAACATTTGACTCTGTCTGGATGGTAACTTGCTTCTCAATGTTATAGGATTTGATCAGAATGAAGATTACCAATATTAACACTGTCAGACCATAATTATTTTTTTAATAAAGTAACAGAGTGATGAAACTAATGCTTTGCTACATACTAGTATAACATTAACTTATATTATATAAACAATTAATAATAATTATTTTTAATAAAGTAACAGAGTAATGAAACTAATGCTTTGCTACATACTAGTACAGCATTAATTTACATTATATAAACAATTCATAATTACTACTTTTTAATAAAGTAACAAAGTGATGAAACTAATCCTTTGCTACATATTAGTTCAATAGATTAATTTACATTATATAAACAACAATTCATAATCACTATTTTTAATAAAGTAACAAAGTGATGAAACTACTCCTTTGCTACATATTAGTTCAATAGATTAATTTACATTATATAAACAACAATTCATAATTACTATTTTTAATAAAGTAACAAAGTGATGAAACTAATCCTTTGCTACATATTAGTTCAATAGATTAATTTACATTATATAAACAACAATTCATAATTACTATTTTTAATAAAGTAACAAAGTGATGAAACTACTCCTTTGCTACATACTAGTACAACAGATTAATTTACATTATATAAACAACAATTCATAATCACTATTTTTAATAAAGTAACAAAGTGATGAAACTACTCCTTTGCTACATATTAGTTCAATAGATTAATTTACATTATATAAACAACAATTCATAATTACTATTTTTAATAAAGTAACAAAGTGATGAAACTAATCCTTTGCTACATATTAGTTCAATAGATTAATTTACATTATATAAACAACAATTCATAATTACTATTTTTAATAAAGTAACAAAGTGATGAAACTACTCCTTTGCTACATACTAGTACAACAGATTAAATTACATTATATAAACAATTCATAATTACTATTTTTAATAAAGTAACAAAGTGATGAAACTACTCCTTTGCTACATACTAGTACAACAGATTAATTTACATTATATAAACTAATGTAACTCCATGTATATTAGTTAAGGATCAGACAACAGCTTGTAACAGTTATGATGTTATTTTACAATAGTCTGCTTACTCTATAAAGTACTCTAAGTATTAAATGTATACATAAAAATCAGCAAATTATTAAGTTTGCAGACTGTTTTCTCACCACTCTTGGGCAGAGTTTCCATCTTTTAAAGGTCAACCTACTTGGTTTTGTTTCGAAGCTGAAAGGAAATAGTCTGATAAAAATGGCATTTATTTATAACTATTATTTTTAACATATTTATTGAAGCAAAGTCTATTACACTTACCATTAATTATTACACAAATACTATTTTCCCGTAAGCAAACTTTGTGCATCAAACATTATGCCATCCCTCATGTTTTATACAGATTTGAGTATTACTTGTTTTTGATTTGTGCCATTTGCAGCAACTCTGGGTTTCACCTTTACAGGAATGCAATTTAAACACTTTACTGAAAAATGATATTATATACATTGCTTATACAATTTGCAAGAGAGGGCTATTTATTGAGTTATAAAATAACATTCCCTGAACAAAAAGGTGCTGATCTAGATTTACTGAACATTTTTAAATACTTAAGTATGATTTATAAACCTGCAAATTATTAACCTCAGGGGTGCTTTTTTTCTGGCCCTGGGTACATCTGTTAATTTAGGTGAGTATTTACTTTTAACTGATTCTGAACATAATACAGTAGTCTTTTACTCTATGCGGTACTGCATCAAATAACCTGTAGTTAAATAAAATACAGATTTTTAACATGCTGTCTGTAAATGTTAAATATTACCATTTTATTCTTGCCTGCTGTATAACATATATATGGTACCTTTAATCTAGCATTGTAATACTTACTTTACGGATCGCTGAGAAGTTCAATTCAACCCCTCCATCACCTTCTATCACAGCCAAAGAAATACCTACAGTCATCCCCCTACTGGACATTATGAGGGAACAGGTCCTTACTGCACTTGCTAAAGCTGAAAATACAGCCTCCATGGGTCCTGACAGCATTCCAGAATGCTTCTTAAATAGCTTAAAATGGAATCTATTAGGTCCATTAAAAACACTCTTTAACCACAGCCTCCGATGGGCTTTGTCCCAGAAGAATGGAGGACTGCAACAGTCATCTCTCTGCACAAGAGTGGCCCATCAACTGACCCAGGGAACTACAGACCCATAAGCTTGACCAGTCTTATCTGCAAGGCCATGGAGGGAATTATCGTGGATCTTATCAATAACAACATAGGCAATCTCCAGACACTGCACCAGATCCAATCTGGCTTTGTCACAGGGAGGTCTTGCCTGCTCAGTCTGGTGGACTTCCATGAGAAAGTAACCAGGGCCCTGGATGAGGGTAAAATGGTACACACCACTTTTCTAGACCTGGTCAAAGCCTTCAGTACAATCCCCCACTCAGTGATGATATGTAAATTTAATGAGTTAGGCATAAACCCCTACTTGTCTGGATAGGTGAATCAACTTCCAATAAGAAACCTGTTACTAGAGGTGTCCCACAGGGCTCAGTGTTCAGAACCCTCTTGTTTGGTATATGCTTCTCTGAAGTGAAGGCCACTGTTGGGGGTCTCTGTCTCACCAAGTTCACTAATGACTGTAAGCTAGGAGCAAACACTGAATCCCCAAATAATGATGACATCCTACAAACAGGCCTAAAAATGTCAAACAACTTGTGCCAAAACCATGATCTGAGACTAAATTCTAAAAAATGCATAATCATAACTTTCAGTAAATCAGATATCCCTGCAAATTATAATATTGATAGCATACCCCTAAACATAGACCCAGTGGTGAGGGATCTAGGGACACAGATAGATAATAAATTAAACTTTTACCACCAGGTAGCTACAATTATTGAGGAAAACCTTCTATGTGGTTCAACTTACAAGTATGGCATCAAGTTCAAAGGAAGTTATAGTGCCATTGTATTTGGCCCTCATCAGACCCATAATTGAATACAATCCTCCGTTCTGCATATACCTAACCAGGCACTTAAACCAATTGGAGTAGCCACAGAGGTTTTTCATGAAAAATACATATCATAAGACATGTGCACTTTGCAAACTGACTAAAGGATCTATCCCTTTATTCCATCTCATATCATTTATTCAAAGGGGACTTATGTGTGGCCTACAAGGCATTCTCTGATCCAGCCCTGATGGAAATGTTACATATTCGCAAGAAAATGTTTTTCGAGGATTATGCATTTCATGGACTTGAACCTTATATGTAACTCTAACAGAACTTGCTGGAGAAACAGATTCGTATCCCAGAAGTTACCTCATCTTATTCATCATCAAACTTCCCATCCTCATAAAACAAAGCCCATCCTTCAATCTCTTCAAAAAGAATATGGATAAATGGATGAGGAGCTGTAAATTCACCCCTGGAGTATTGCCCATCTTCCTTATGGACAGAGGCAGTCTGTAAAATGACTCA
The DNA here is from genome assembly GCF_019279795.1 of Protopterus annectens. Classification (NCBI taxonomy): domain Eukaryota; kingdom Metazoa; phylum Chordata; order Ceratodontiformes; family Protopteridae; genus Protopterus; species Protopterus annectens. The sequence continues at coordinate 457,211,052 of NC_056743.1, forward strand.
GGGCTCCAACACCCAAAGACGCACTACCCTGATATTACCCCATCCCATATCTGCGGAATTAAGATATAATATTGTCATATCATGGGTATTATTGGCTAGGCTTGTAAAAGTTTTTATGCCATTAGCCTAGTAATCACCTTTGAACCTATTTTTTTTCTTTATATATTTTTTCTCATCTACATTTCTGTAAACCAAAGAAAATCATGATGTTTACTCAGGAAGAGCAATTACACTATGCCAGTGCCATGAAAAGAACTCCACCCCCACCCATGCTTAAAAAAAAAAATCATCTTGTTACTTTACTGTAGGATCACATTGGTGTCTGCAGCTTCTGAGTCACATATGGATCACCAAGTAACTGTTGTGGACATGATAATATTAATAAACAATACTCTGATGTTAAAAGAAAAGAGGATGATATTTATATTTCACTAACGACCAACATTTATGTCTATTATTTTTCTTATACCATTCTTTAAAATTCAGTTGATTACTCAATTCTTGTTTGAACCAAGCTGAACTGAGATGGTCTACCAGCCACAACTCTGAACTTGAGATACCAGATGACTAGAGGCTTCTCAGCTTCCCAAAAAACATAAGTTGCCTGCTATTATACTATTTATTGCACTTTTTATTCTGTTCTGCTTATTTAATACTGTATGTTAATACTGTAAACTAAACTGCACTGTTTGTACTGCTAGACATCTGTCTTACTCTGCCTGTTAAATCGTATTTTGTTGCTGTTTTCACTGTCTGCAAAGCTTTTTTTTCTATTTTGACTGATTGCATAGTAATTGATAATACTTTTCATTTTTGCAAATTACCTGTTCTGTTTGCTCTGTTTTCCTGCTAAACAGTGTTTTAAAAACTGATTTGTTTGATGTTTAAACCATTCTTTAGTGTTTCCTTGCTATTTTTCTGATGTTTAAAACATTTTTATTGTCTTACTGCTGTTTTTCTGCTGTTTAAATTTTTTTTAGTGTTTCCCACCTAAATTAGTATAGCTAGTAGCTGTAGCATAGTCCAGATACAGGTTTGCTGCATCTGGGTGTGTTTGTAATGGCTATTGTATTCTGAGCACATTTTCCAAGCCATCTTTGATTGGAAGGGGCCCTTCTTCACCCTTGTGAGAGAAATGTGCTGTATGGAAGCTGTCTTGTAAAGAGTGATTTGTCTACGGCTTGGAGTGAGCACTCTCATTGGTTCTTTTGAGTTTATTTTTTTTTATTTTTTTTTTTTTAAGTTTTTAGTATCTGGTATTTAAGCCCTGCTTTTGAGCAGGTTTCTTCTTGTCTGAACCAAGCTGAACTGAGGTGAACTACCAGCCACAACTCTGAGCTGAGTTACCAGATAGATGACGAGAGGCTTCTGAGCTTCCCAAAAACATACGTTGTCTGCTTTTTTTTTTTTTGCTTGATTATACTATTTACTGCACTTTTTATTCTGTTCTGCTTATTTAATACTGCATTTTAATACTGTAACCTAAACTGCACTGTTTGTACTGCATTTGTCTACCTTACTGTGCCTGTTAAATCATATTTTGTTGCTGTTTTCACTGTTTGCAAAGCTTTTTTTGGTATTTTTCTCTGATTGCATAGTAATTGTTACTACTTTTTACTGTTTACAAAGCATCTGTTCAGTTTGTTCTGTTTTCCCGCCAAGCACTGTTTTAAACAATTGATTTGTTTGTAGTTTTAAACATTCTTTAGTGTCTCCTTGCTGTTTTTCTGCTGTTTAAAACAATTTTAGTGTGTCTGCTGTTTAAAACATGTTTTTAGTGTTTCCCATCTAAATTAGTGTAGCTAGTAGCTGTAGCATAGTCTAGATATAGGTTTGCTGTATCTGGATCTGTTTGTAATGGATGCTATATTCTGAGCACATTTTTCAAGCCATCTTTGATTGGAGGGGGCTCTTCTATACCCTTGTGAGAGAAGTGTGCTGACTGGAACCTGTCTGGTGAAAGGTGGTATGTCTAGGGCTTGTAATAAGCACCCTCATTGGTTCTTTTGAGTTTATTTATTTATTTATTTATTTTTTATTTTTAGCTTCAGGTATTTAAACCCCTCATTTGAGTGGGTTTTTGCTTGTTTGCACATCACACAGCACTGTGCACTGTCATGCAATTGTGCACCATAGCAGATCAGATAATTTCTACAAGTTTTCCCTTAGATACAGCTGTAGTACATTAGTGTAGTCCTCATCCTTAGTACATTTCTGGCCTAAGAAGTATTGCTAGTGAGCTGTGACCTATTAAACCACCAGCCAAAAATGTCAGAAATACCCATCTACAATGCACCTCCTAGATCAGTCCTGAAAGCACCCTCTTTGTGATAAAAGTTCTTCAAATCTAGCATTATGGACAGTTGGACTACCCTTGTTTCTGCAGCCAGCCTTGTTGATTTAGGTCTCCAGAGACAGTGTAGCAAGTGCCTCATGTACACTGACAACCCTCTACTAATAGCTCAGTCTAGTAGAGAGTGCAAGAGATGCATCTACAAAGAATCCCTACTCTCTAGCACTTGAAACAGTATCACTGAAGAGGTTGTCAGCTCACCCACCATTACTCATACACATAGTATGCATCTAACAAATAAATCAACATATGTGGAGGTTCTCTCAGAAAACGTACTGAAACACCAGAGACCTCCAAAACACAACACTGCTACAACTAACACAGTTAGCACCCAAGACACCTAGCAATACCAGTGTCTCACCTACCAAGCCCTCAAGGCACAACACTCATAAACCAAATTTTCTTGTCATTGAAGACACCAAAGTGAGACACACAGATGTCCCAATCATCAGGTTAGGTAAGGAGAAACCACAAAAAGAAGTAAGTACGACATACAAACACTGGCCAATGGTACAAGGCAGTCTATCAAAACAAAAAAACAGACTAGTAATGTCAGGAAGAAAACTTTAATTCCACAGAGCTTTCAGGTTAAAAACCCTTCTTCAGTGTGATTTATCATTTACATCAATTAAAGTTTTCTTATTGACGTTACTGGTCTGTTTTTTTGTTTTGATAGATAAGGAGAAAGTCACGGTCAGCTGCCTGTCCAGTGCCAAGATTCATCAGATCACATATGCACTCAGGTCTCTTGGCAACAACTACCATTATGACTCTGTCATAGCTGCTCATCTTGGAGGAAACGACTTGAGACATACCTCACTGAACTATATGAAGAGAGACATGACTGAGCTCTCTTAGTATGTTTCCCAGACAGATATGGCCCTAGCCTTGAGCAGCATATTACCCTCACTTAGAATGATGCCACAGTATAAACTGAAAATGACCAATTTCAATAATTGGCTTAGTTTTTGGTGTCATTCAAAGGGGATCCAGTTACTGTCAGCCTGGGATGACATGGTTGCAAACCTTGCTGCTTTACCACAGACAGTTTGCACCTGGCACCACTAGGTTTTCAGCTACTGGCAAAGGCTCTTGTCTTCCCCATAGTGAATTTTTCAGGCAAGGTCTTAAAAACAAAATTGCAGATGTGAAAATTGCTAGTCATAACAAAATAAGGGCTATGCTGCTAAACGCTAAGAGCCTAAACCAAAAACTTCATGCTCTGGAAGCACTTCTGTCACTGGAGGATGTAGATGTCTGTGCAGTCACAGAAACCTGGTTCAAGGCCTCAGAGAGTACCCTGGCCTTGCAAGGTTAGAATGCCTTCCACACCTTCAGAAAACAAAATGAATGTGTGAGAACCAAAGGAGGCAGTGTTTATTTATATTAGAGATAATTTCAACTCCTGACTAGTTAGACAGGACAACTCCATGGAGTTACTCCAAGTTCAGATTAGTGTCGGTAAGACCCCCATTCAAGTTATAGCTAGTAATAGATCACCATCCATGAATCTAAGTACACCAAACTTACACTAAAGCCCCGTACAATCACTTGTATAAGTGTACAGACTCAGGTGTTCCAGAGAGAATCAAAGCCAGACCCCCAAGTAACAAGTCACCCGGTGGGCATCCAGCATCAACCAACTTTACAACAAATGCAGAAAGTTGCTATCTAAGAAAACTAAGGCAAGACAATGGAAAAGCATCCTCCTCAGCCTCAACAGGCAAATAAGACATGTCAAATCGTCTAAGGGTAACTTTGAGTAAAACCTAGTCTCAATCACAGCTAAGGATAACCATAAGGCCTTTTACAGCTGCGTACACAGCCTAAAAGGTAGGACCCAAGCTTGTGCTGAACTAGTTACTAAAGATATCACATACACTGATCCTGCAGTGATAGCAAACCTGCTAGCGGACAGATATGGTGAAAATTTCACTCCCCTATCCCTCCAAACTTATCACAAACCTTGCCCCCAACTTCCCCCCACCCTACACATCTGAAGAGCAGGTCACTAAAGCCTTATCTAAGGCAAAAAAAACAGCCTCTATAGGGCCAGACAGCATGCAGGCTGCCTTCTAAACAAACTAAAACATGAGCTATCATCACCATTAAACACCCTACTCAATCACAACCTAACCACAGGCTATGTTCCTGTGGAATGGAGAACATCAACAGTTATTCCCCTCCACAAAGGTGGCTTAGCAACAGACGTGGAGAATTATTGACCCATAAGTCTGACCAGCCTCATCTGTATGGCCATGGAACGTATCATCATGAACCTCATAAATAAAAGCATAGGTTGTGATCCATTTCAGATTCATCAGAGACCAATAAGATCAAAGTTTTGAAACTTTGAAATTGTAATATAAATAAATAAATAAATTTTGTTTTTATGTTTTTGCACCCCCTAAATAAATATACCAACTCCGAGATTGCACTACAGTGAAGGAAATAGTAAATTTCCCATTCTGCACTGTACAGCGATCTCCATTAAACATTCAAAGTTTCGATCTCGACCATTTGTATTTTGAAGTTTTGAAACTTCAAGCTTGTGAAGGGAATCTATAGATATATATATATATATATATATATATATATATATATATACATATGGGTCTACTGAAAAAGACCGAAAATACACTTGTTTGAAAACGAACAGTGTATTCTCGGTAATGTGAAAGTGCACTTCCATGAAGAATGGTTCAATGAACCATTAAGGAACACGGGTGTCAAAGCACACTGCAGTGGGGAAAGGGAATTTATGTGTTTCACCACTGTAGTCCGATCACGGAGTTGGTACATTTAAGCATGGAGGGTGTGGGGGGGTGCAGGGGGGCTTGCCCCCCTGCAAAAACAATGTTACTGTGTTTATTGGTTTGTTGAACCGATGTTCGCGAAAGTGCACTTTCACTGAAGTGCACTTTCGCATAACTGCGGGTCTACTGTTTATATTCGAAGAAGTGAGTTTTTGAATATATACAGTAGACCCATATATATATATATATATATATATATATATATATGTATATGCACGCACACACACACACACACACACAGACATACACACACACACACACACACACACACACACACACACACACACACCATGTATGCGCCCATACAGATGATCTGAGCTGTCCCTGAACATGTTCATGACTTTTGCTCATATTTTGTCTCTTCATTACAACATTTGCATTTTTTCCTGGCAAATCAATGAATGTTGGGTTGCAGTCTGTAAATAATGATAGACATGTGAGTTTCAGACTTAGCTTTCAAAACAAAAACAAACTAATGCAAAGCCTGCTCTCTAGCCACTTTCTAAACAAATAAGGACAACATCTGTTCTCGATTCAGTCTTTTGTCTTTTGTTATTTAGCTTTCTGACCGATTCTAGACCCAAAGGGTTGAGACATATGGGAGGATGCAGTGGTTTAAACAGTGTATTCTGACGGTAATAATCTGAAAAGGTTCACTCCTTGTGTCAGATATTGTTTTATTTATTCATTCATGTCATTACAATCAAACATCTGAGGTAAACAGTCATATCAATGGCTGCAATTATGGTCACATTTGTGTGTGTGTGTGTGTGTGTGTGTGTGTGTGTGCTGAGAATTTGCAGTAGGTTGCACACTGTATAGGTCTGACATCAAACTGAAATGCACAGTGGGAGGTTGGCATAAAAAGTTAAGGTGTTTACCTTACAAATGCAAGGTAGAGGGTATGATTCTCTCATGAGATAATTGGGTAGGCTTAAACTGGTCCATAATGGCAGTTTGCCTAGCACTAATCTATGAACCTATGCTATTTAAATATTTGCTCATTCCTTTGAGCAATCAGGCATCTGTGTGTGTGTGTGTGTGTGTGTGTGTGTGTGTGTGTGTGTGTGTGTGTGTGTGTGTGTGTGTGTGTGTGTGTGTATGTGTGTGCAGAAGTTTAAATTATTGCGGCCAGTTGTTGTTATTTTTATTTTATTACAACTTCAGTCCTGGGGCATAGACAATCAACAGATTTGGCTTAATGGCTGAACGCAGGGGCTGTTTGTAAATATAAGTGACTGACCCTACTGTCATTTATTCAAGTTAAGTAGTCATTGTTCTAACTTTGTAGAATTATTGTACATTTGAGTAATGCTGGTTGGAATACTTTGCCTTGGCTGTTTTTTTAACATAATCAAACATCTGAGGTGTGCATAGTCAATGAAGAGGCTGAAACTGATGAGTATGGGGTTTGTCTGTGATTAAAATGCCTGTATGTGGGGGGGGGGGGGGTTGCAGTGTATCTAAAAATAGAAGGTTGGTCATATTTTTTGTACATTCTGTCACAAACATTAGCATTGTACTCAATAAGTGACTGACTGCTAGATTGGGCAGGATTTATATCGTAGGAAGAGATCATTCACGCAGTGGCACATTAGGTATTATTTCTGTCTCAGAGTTCTTGGTTCTCTGAGTTTATAAGTGTGCTTCTCTAATTATGGACACCGCATGTATTCCCTGACTCTAAATGGATTTTGTCCCGATGCTCTAGTTTCATTTCTCAGACCCTCACCTCTGTAATGTACACCTGTGGCCATTTCTGCTTTTACTTTCATACCACTCTAATACCAAAGGAGTACACAGAAGTTATTTTTTTTTCAGGGATAAGAAGACAGAATTTTTTCATATTTAGCACTTGTATATCATTGCTTACATTTGTCATTTTAGTTTATTAAGGACTACTATTTTGTTAGAATTGAATATTAAGCTTTAGGCACAATTTGCACAAATTCTTTGTCCTTTAAAGTAAAAATAAGAATGAGTTTGTTTCTGTACTGATGATTTCATTCAGGTCATCACTAAATCAAAGGTTTGTAAAAAAAATCCTTACTGATGATTTTGTTTGTTTATTTATTTATTCATTTATTTATTTTTGTGCAGGCCATTTCTGAATCAAAAGTTTGTAAAAGACAAACAAAAAAAGATGCACCTAAAATCATGTGAAATCCTATGACTTCTGAGAAACCAGCAGCCCACAAGCTCCCAGTTTAATTTGGTTACTTCTCCACACTTATTACACTTTTAACAGTGGAGTCATGGCCAGTCTGAGTGTGCTAAAAGGATGGAGAAAAAGGCTAAAAAGTAAGACAAGATAAAAAAAGTAAAATAATCTATCCATCTATCTAGATGTTGTGGATCCAGGATGAGAGGAATACCAAGGAGGGGCAATGGGAGGTGGAGGGAGGAACAGGTTGCAATGGGAGACAATGAGTCCTTTGTCTGGGTCTCCATTTCACCTAAAGTTGACTTGTTGATTGCAGTTAGACATTTGAGGTGTATATAGTCCATAAAGTGGCTATAAGGAGTGGGTACAGAGGCAATCTGTACATGAAAGTGACCAATCCTGTCTGTTGTTTGATCTGAAGTGATGGTCATTGACCTGTAATAATAAATCTCCACACCACTCCACTTAACGCACTCCATTCAGTGGCTTCCTGTAGACCACCACTTGCTTTGAAGTCACCGACCCACACACACACACACACACACACACACACACACACACACACACACACACACTGTGTGTCTAGGCAAGTGACTGTTAGCTTGCTTATCTTTCTTTGATCTAAGACCTTGCTGTCAATTTTTTATAATTGCCTTTTTTTCTTTTAACATTCAGTTTTGATGTTTGTGTTTCCATGCATTTCCCAGTTTTCTCCTTCACTATGTTCCACTTATCTTGATAAATAATTAGTATATCTTTTCATTTTTTTGTTTACTTGGTATGTTTAGCAATGGTAATTTGCCTATATGAAAAATGTCTTTGATTATTCCTTACAGTTGTCCCACCCTTCCTTCTAACTTATGTAGTAGTGCTTTATTGAGGTTTTTCTCTCTCTCACTGTCGAAGTTTATCACAAAGTCTACTGCTCATTGTACAATTTTTTGGGACCCATGTGGTGTCAGATTGTCCTGGATGGGTATGAACTTCTAAGACTGAGATCCATTGGTCCTTGGTAAGAATTAGTGACACTGAGCTGTCATGTAGTTGCAGATCTTGTGAACTATGAATTGAAGAGATGTACTGTTGCAGATTTATCTTAACTATCATGAACATTTTCGTAACATGTCTTGTCCATTTAAAAGTCCTTGTTGTAACTTATTCACAGGGCATTATGGACATTTTTATTTTAACGTACATGCATGCATACATACATACATACATACATTTCTGGTAAATAACAAATCCTGAAAGATTGTTTGCAACAGCTGATGAAACTGATTTTTCAGCAGTATTCCTTCTCTTGCATAGTGTGCACATCTCTAATTATAGTGATTTATTGTCAGTGTGAGCCAGAAGCACTGCTGTGGCCTGCTTTTGTTTCTCATTTGCATTATTTACTCGATTAAACTACAGGAATTTTAATGACATTTATCCTTATACACAGTGGATCATTGACTTTGCTGCCTTTTTTCATACACACACACACACACACACACACACACACACACACACACACACACGAGCTGAGCTGCCATTCACACAGATGTACAGACACAGTCACACATACAAACTTAAACACACACTCATATATACATGCTGAGGCTGTCATTCATACATCTACAGACAATGGCTTGCGCGTGCACACACACGCGCACACACACACACACACACACACACACACACACACACACAGAAATATCCTCATATGTTGAGGTTGCTCTGATATTATTTGTTTTAAATTAAATAACTGAGGTGCCAACTTCAGCAAACTGCATCATGCTTTCTTAAGACTGGCAGTAAACCCATTACTCATGTTTTGCACTCTCTCTTACTCAGCCACTGTCCCTCCTGCATTTAAAGACTCAGGCATTATCATCTCCCCCAAAGTAATTTCACCTAATATATTGAAAGATTATAGACCTATTCCTAATCTGAGACTTTTAACTAAAATATTTGAAAAGCTATTATTTAAGCAACTATTAAACCATACTAACAGCTATTGCTTTCTATGTGATGCACAGCATGATTTTTGAAGACCTTTAGCACATTTACCGCCCTTGTAATGGCCAGAGATTCCATGTGCTGTAACTTAAATGTAGGCCTTATTGTGTCAGTGCTCTTGGTAAGACTTTGATAAGACTAGGGCCTATGAAGCTGGTAATCATAGTCCGCTTCTCAGTAAGCGTCAGTGGCTTAGCACTGGCAATAACATAATTCACTGGTTCCAGGGCTATCTGAAAGACAACCTCTAACAAGTTTACTGCAATAACTCTCCCTCTGTTATTGGCATAATTAACAAAACGGCACCCCAAGGATCTGTAGTAGGCCCATTTTTCTTTTCCCTCTTAGTTAACAATTTTCTCCCAGGGCATCTAAATTTTAACTTAGGCATGCTTATAACAAACCATTCTGACCCAGAAGACATTTCAAAATAACTGTACTCATCTATGCAATTGGTCTTTATCAGAATCAGAATCACATTTATTGGTCAAGTATGCACACACACAAGGAATTTGACTCCAGTTTCACTGACTCTCCAAGTATGAATTATATAAATGGCATACATACAACTATTAAGAACAAGACAAACGACATACATGCAACTATTAAGAACAAGACAAAAAAGTAAATATGCATATACATACAAGGTGCAAAGTACAACTAAGTGCAAGAAATACTGATATAAACTCTAAAAAAACAAATATTAACAATATGTAGTCAATACTGCATAATTCTCAGAGGCTTGGGAAAAAACATACCCCAACCTAAGAAGCTAAGTATGAACTTGATGGCCTGTGGCAAAAAACTGTTCTTACATCTGCTTGTTTTAGTGCGCATTAATCCATAATGCGTGGCTGATGGTAGTAGTTCAAAAAGATGATGGCCTGGATGTGAAGGTTTCGTGATAATCTTCCTTTCTTCATCTAGCAAGCTTCTAATTAATTCCATGAAAACCAATGTTGTTATCCTCTCCACAGCTAAGAAATTACCAGCTATTCCTCCAATTTTCTTAAAAGATCACAAATACCATTCCCAATGTCACCGAACAAAAATAACTAGACCTTATATTTGACCATAATATTTCCTTTGCTAAATGAATACAATATCAAAGGCTGGGCTGATTGAAGGCCGTCTTACAAGATCAGTCATCTTTTCTCACCAACTGCCTGTTTAACCATTGCAAAAAAAATTATTAATACCCACATTTGAATTTGGTTTCTTATTGTTCATACTACATTCAACCCATAGCACCTATAGAATACAGATTGCCGAGAACAATACCTACATATTCATGCTGTACCATTGCAAATTACTAGAAAATACTAAGTGGTTATTGGTGACTGATAGGGCAATACATCTTCTGAGTGCACTGATTCTCAAAGAAATTAAGATGTTTCTGACAACCTAAAAAGGTGAAATTTCTTTTAGTATAAAAGCGTCACAAGCTTTCAAAACAACAATTTTGTATTCGCATGCCTACCCCTTTTATAGGAGGACTAGCCTTCTCTAGACAGGGACCTCCTTTCTGGAACCACTTACGTAGTGAAGTAGGAAATCAACAAACAAGTAAGGAACTGAAACCAAGCAATAATGCCCAGCAGGGTGTGTGTTACTGCGTAAACAATGCCTACCCAGGGGTGTTCTGAGGGTCTCTACACACCTGGAAGGCCATGATTTACACACTAACACACACCCTGGAGGGCATTATTGTCCTTAGACAGTGGGCTATAACCAAAACTCTTGTGTTACACTTATTTATTTTTTATTACTGTTTTATTATTATTATTATTTATATTTTTTATGTAAAAATAGTTCCTCTGCCTCATGTTTCAGACTTGGTGTAGCATATATAACTGGCGCTAGAGGAAGTATTTTATATCTAAAATATAATATTTTCAAAAAATGTCCAGATATTTACTTCACTTTATGGCCCCCTTACTCATCAGCTTTGTGGTTTATTAGCAATCTTTGGGGATTGAAGTCAACAAATAATGACATACATTTCAGTATTTCCTTCAGAAAATGCATTATAACAAATTCTTCTATTCTAGCAACTTTCTAACTTATACCAGCAGTGTTTAAAATATGTTCCTGTGTTTTAGCCTTTGCTCCTCCTGTACCTCTCAACCTCTAAGCCTAAGAAATCTGGATAAAGCCTAAAATAATGGGGGGTACAAAGGTCTAAAATTAGGGACAGGTTTTAAATACTGCTCTTATAAACTTAGTTTGTAAAATAACAGGATTTGTGTTGGCATGCATTTTCTAAAGGATGAGAAGTCTGAAACTCAAACGTATGCAACCATTCTGTAAACATTTAGACAGTTGAAAGGTATGGTCCCCCCTTTATTTTAGGCTTTAGCCAGGTTTGTTCAGCTAAGAGGTTGAAAGGTACACATACCAATTTAAAAAGAAAAGGAAACAGAGTTTTTCTTTTTCTCTGGTCCGCAAATAAACTTTCTTTTATTTTGCTCAACTTGACCAACGATTGGGAAAAGCTCAGAGTACTAGAATAGCTACCTGTGGCTCTGACTACATATTAGATCCTAGGCATGGTTGATTAAACTCTACATTTGAAATTGCTATTCATCAGATCAGCCAACTTAGCCAGTTATCAAAGAGTAATACATACATAAATGAACAAATAAATTAACAGGTCAGACAGAGTCTGAGTGAGAAATAAAGTGTTAGTTTTGCATGAGAGTAGGGCTATTTAGTTATTTGCTTACTTACTTTGACACTTTGTCTTTGATTAATTGGACTAGTGTGAATATGTCCTTCAAGGATGCATCTGCAGTCCTAACATATGGGTTGTCCTGCCTCAGGCAGCCCTTCGGTCGGCCGGATTCCAAAGTCTGGGTCTGGCCTCGGCTGATGTCGCACTTCACCCGACGTCACAGCTGCTGGGGTATAAAGGCATCAGCCGACGCCATTTTCCTCAGTCTTTCTTGCCGCGCGGTGCCCAAAGCAGAAGCTGTTCGCAAGTGCTGGTCGGTCAGATCCAGAGATTTCTACTACTGAAGACTTCTAAAAAGCTAAGTACCCCGTTGGGGACTCTTTCTTGCCTCAGCCGATGTCAGACAAAGTAAATAATTGTTTAACTTGTGGGAAACAAATACCTCATAAGGATTTCCACTCTTACTGCCTTCCTTGCTTAGGCCCAGACCATGACGTATCAGCTTGTCTAGCCTGTGCTTCCTTCAACCGACGGATGCTTAGACGTCGGTCGGAGTTTGCAGAGGAGTTTTTTGGTCCCGCTTTTGCATACAAAATGCCGTCGGAGACTCCGACTACACAATTAGTTAAAAAGCGCAAGGAAAAGGACCGACACTCGCGGTCCGCAGTTTCAGCTGAAACCACGGTTAGGCCAACCGCGAGCGTCTCGGTTTCGGCTGAAACCGAGTCCTCAGTTCTTCCTTCGGCCGAAAGCATACCTCCGATAGCCGAGGCCTCACAGAGCATGGCTGAATCTGCTACTGAATTTACTGCTACAGAAGCAGGCACCCAGGATTTGTCAGACACTATTCCTTTAGACATATCTACCCCTGCACGTGGGGCTGCTAGACCCCCTGCTTCTATGTCTATCAAGGCTTTTTCCAGAGCTAAAGCAGCTAAACCTTCAAAGGCCTAACCTGCTAAAACTCCCTCACATAGGCCTACCTCTAGTTCCCAATTACTCAGCCTGGCTGAGGATCTCATTTCTTTGATCAGGGGATCCCAACCTCACCCAGACAGGGCCTCTCAGCCCCCTCCAGATAAGAGGCCTAGGACTGAACCCCCGGAACCTGTCTCTACAGACTATTCCTCGGATGACTCAGATATTTCAGACCCTCAGGAAGGCCCATATTCTCCTTATGAGGATTCTGATGCAGAAGACTCCATTCCTTCTGCTTCTCCTCCTGAAGAATTTTCTTTTGGGGAAACCTTACATGCTATGAGGGAACACTTCCAATGGCAGGGCCAAGATTTTTCAGATTCAAGGAAAAGGCTAAGGACTTTTTTACACTTACCACAGCATAGGCCTTTAGCCATTCCTCCAGTACTAACAGTTGTTGATGATGCATATAATGATGCCTGTACTGCCCCTGATTCTCTTCCTCCGGCCCCTGCCAAGCCTGACAGATATTACAGGGTCCCGGACACACACTACCATTTGTATAAGGCTCCTGTTGCAGACCCTGAAATCATTTCACAGGGCTCTAAAGGTGTGGCAGCTGCCTCTGCCAAAAACCCTCTTCCCTCTGAAAGGGAATCTAGAGCATTAGAGAGATGGGGTAATAAGGTTTATACTTCTGCTACTCTTTCGGCCAGGGCCTTAAACTGTCAATTTCACATGATTCAGTACCAGGAATTTTTGTTAGACCAGCTAAATAAAAAACTGTCCTCTCCTGAACCTATAGACTACAAGTCCCTTCAGGATTTGGTACATAACTCTCAGCAGGTCAGTAACCATTTCTTAAAATGTGGCTATGATGCACTGGAGGCTTCCTTTAGATCAGCTATGACTGGAACAGTGATTCGAAGGCATGCCTGGTTAAAAGAACAATCCTTACCAGACCATGTTAAGTCAAAATTCCTAGATGCTCCTATGGAGAAACAAAGTTTGTTTGGCTCCCCTGCACAGGAGGTTCTAAAGAAGGTGGAAGAAAAAGCAAAATCTGTCCAAACAGTCAAGGATTTCTTACAGGTCCAACCTCCGAGGTTTAGCAGAAATTGGCCTTCGAAGAATTGGTCCTTTCCAGACAACTCCAGAGCACAGAGAGGCAGAAATAGACGCCCAAGAGGCAGAGGTCAATCTAGGGGTGCCTACAGGGGACGTCAGTGGCAACCTACCAACCAGAGAAGTACTGCCACAGATTCAACTACAACCACTTCCACAGGGCAGACACAATGACTTGGCTCTGGTTCCGCCTACCAGGGAACAACTTGAAGCACCCTTGGGCGGAAAACTAGCCTTATTTTCTGACAACTGGCATTACATTACAGGAGACAAATGGACTTTACAAACAATAGACAAGGGCTACAGGTTTCACTTCCACACTCTACCAAAAAAGAGAGGAATGCCAAACCTACCACCAAGCCAAAAAACAGACGCTCTAAGACAAATCAACAACTTACTAAGGATGAGAGCTATAGAAAAGGTACCGCCTATGGAACAAGGCCAAGGATTTTACTCCAGGCTTTTCCTTGTACCAAGAAAAGAAAATCAATGGAGACCTATTCTCGACTTGTCCGCACTGAACACATACCTCATTGTTCCAAAATTCAAAATGCTGATCCTCCAGCAACTTCTTCCCATGCTGGGCAAGGAGTCTTGGCTGGTGACTCTAGATCTCAAGGAGGCATACCTGCACATCCCTATATGACCAGATTGCAGAAGACACCTCAGATTTCTTGCAGGATCAGAGCATTATCAATTCTCAGCATTGCCCTTTGGCTTATCTACTGCGCCCAGAGTATTCACGAAATGCCTGGCATCAGTAATTGCTCATTGCAGGCTTCAGGGAATTCAAATTTACCCATACCTGGACGACTGCCTAATACAAGCAGACAACAAGGGAAAATTAACAAAAGATTTGGAAAATGTCATACAACTGCTGCAAGCCTTGGGATACACAGTCAACATGCAAAAGTCAAGACTAGTACCATCCCAAAGGATAACATTCTTGTGTGCAGAACTGGATACATCAACTCAGATGGCTTTTCTCACAGAAGAAAAACAAAAGCAACTACCAGTCTATTTCATGACATTAACAACACAAACTCAGCTTACTGCAAGGAAAGTCCTGCAAGCCCTGGGTTACATGGCATCCTGCATAATATTGATTCCGCATGCCAGGCTGCATATGAGAAAGTTGCAATGGTACCTAAGGAATGTATGGTCTCAACACAAGCACAGTCTAGAAGCCCAGATTCCAATAATTCCATGCCTGAAGCAAGAATTCCTGTGGTGGGCTCAGGCCTGTCAGTTGAACAGAGGATTGCCTTTCCACAAACCTCATCCAAGCCAGACCATCACCACGGACGCCTCAGACCTAGGCTGGGGGGCACACATGGTGGACAAGTGTATACAAGGCCTATGGACCCAAGACCAGCTGAATCTGCACATAAATCTAAAGGAGATGCTGGCAGTGAAACATGCGATCCAGGCATTCAGACCACTCCTTCAACAAGGTCACCTGCTGATAAGGACGGACAATACCACAGTCATGTGGTACATCAACAAACAGGGAGGTACACACTCATATCCTCTATGCCGGATGGCAATGGACCTGTGGAATGTGGCCCTGAATCTCAACATTCAACTTCAGGCCAGATTTGTACCAGGAAAAGAAAACTCACTAGCAGACACCTTAAGCAGAACTACCACGGATGCTCACGAATGGATGCTGCATCCAGATATCTTCAAAGCCATAACAAAGAAATGGGGACTACCAGAGATAGACCTGTTCGCCTCCCCACACAACCACCAATTGAAGAAATTCTGCACAAGAGCATACCACCCACTTGCTTGGAGGGTGGGCTCCCTTTCCTTCAGCTGGAAAAACCTGACAGCATATGCATTCCCACCTCTTCCTTTGATGTACAAAGTCCTACTGAAGATCAAAGAGGATCAGCCAAGGGTAATCCTGATAGCTCCAGACTGGCCAAGGCAACATTGGTACCCGCTACTGAGAAGCATGTCTCGGACACACGCATGGCCTCTACCTCTATGTCCCTTACTTCTAACACAGAACAACTACAAGATCCTACATCCAAACTTGAAAATACTGCAGCTAGCTGCTTGAAATATTACATAAAACAAAATAACCCAGATTTATCTCAGAGGGTTAAGGACATTATCCTGGAGGCACGCAGACCCTCCACAAGGAAAACTTATTCAGCCAAGTGGAAAAGATACCTCATTTGGAGTGCAGCAAAGGGAGAAAATGTCTCATTGGCAAACATAGCACACATCCTGGAATACTTAGCAGAACTGTTCCACAATGGACTGTCCTACTCCTCCATTAAGATTCATGCATCAGCAATTTCAGCAGAATACAACATGGATCCTCCTGTCTTCTCTCATCCTCTACTCAGGCAGTTCTTGAGAGGAATCAAAAATGTAAAACCTCCAAGGAAACCACCTTTACCTACATGGGATCTCAACTTTGTGCTGGAAAAGTTAACACTTCCTCCTTTTGAACCAGCAGCAACAGCAGATTTACAGTTCTTGTCTTGGAAAACTGCTTTCCTGCTAGCAATCACTTCGGCAAGAAGGGTATCTGAGTTACAGGCATTAATGGCAGTACAACCCTTCCTTATCTTCCATCAGGATAGAGTCTCTCTGAGAACTAACCCTACCTTTATGCCAAAAGTGGTCTCCAGAGTATCATTGAACCAAACGATTCATTTACCTACATTCTTCCCCAACCCACAGAATAGGGGGGAAAGACTGCTACATACCTTGGATGTGCACAGACAATTACGCTACTATCTGGACAGAACTAAGACCAACAGAAAAACTGACCAGCTTCTGGTAGCATATGCAACAGGAATGCAAGGAAAAGCAATTTCAAAACAGACAATCTCAAAATGGATAGGAAATTGCATTCGATTTTGTTACTCTTTTCATGGAAAGACAACTCCTGAAAATATCAGACCTCATTCCACAAGAGCTACAGCCACCACTACAGCTTTCCTACGAGGAGTTGCTACCAAAGACATTTTAGAAGCTGCTACTTGGAGCTCCGTGCATACATTTGCCAAGCATTATAATCTTCCCTTATACTCCAGATCCCGAGCAGGTTTTGCAACTGCTGTTTTGCAAGGGATCTTAACTACACCATCTTTATCTTAGTGCCTCCTCCCCCAGTTTGGCTATGGTATTCTACCCATATGTTAGGACTGCAGATGCATCCTTGAAGGACATAGTACAGTTTTGTACCTACCATAAATGTAGATGTCCGATAGGTATGCATCTGCAGTCAGGATTACCCACCCTCCTTCCCCTCTGTGGTATTCCTAGGGTATTTACCCCTCTTTTAGCTAGCTGGGGGAATCTATTATGATGTATTTGTTTGTATATATGTATATATATATATATATATATATATATGTATATATATATTTTTTTTTTGCTCTCTACTGTTTGGAATTATTTGAATTTATCCAAATTTAGCCTTCCTAGAAGGCACCTGGCATCTGGGGCAAGAAACACTGAGGAAAATGGCGTCGGCTGATGCCTTTATACCCCAGCAGCTGTGACGGGTGAAGTGCGACATCAGCCGAGGCCAGACCCAGACTTTGGAATCCGGCCGACCAAAGGGCTGCCTGAGGCAGGACAACCCATATGTTAGGACTGCAGATGCATACCTATCGGACATCTACATTTATGGTAGGTACAAAACTGTACTTTTTCATCCTTGTTTTGCCATGTACACATGGTTCTAGGATAATTATATTCTCCTTTCATTTAGCTCTAGAAGGTCAAAATCCTGAGCTGAATCTACTGTAACATCTATTGATTCAGTAAAACCTGTTTCATCACCTCTGTCATGATGTCTTTTCAGTAGATAAGCACACTGTCTGACCATTTTTTTTTAGTTTTCTATTTGCTGAGTTTAAGAATAAAGCTTTGCTTCCTGTATCCTGAAACACTGAAGAAATAAACACGACAATCTTTCTTTGATTTGAGCAAACCCTTCAAGCTGTAAAAGGCATTGTGTTCTAGCAATTGTAGAATTAGAATTGAAACCTTTGGACTGTTAAGTTCAAACCTCAGGAAGAACTAATCACAGGCTACTCTAAAATAAACCATTTGCCCCTCTGTATCTCAGTTTACCAAACTGCTGAAATGGATGAAAGTGGATTACAACACACATGAGATAGGTCAGGTGATTTACATTGGGTAAATAACTAGAGTGAAAATAACTCCATGCTGTGTTTTTCAGGTGAACTACGTAAAAATCTAAGAACTAACATAGAACTACTTACTGGTCATTAAAAAAAAGTAAAAACAATAAACAGCATAGAAATATTTAGCATCTGTATTGCCCAAGTAACAATGGAACAAACAATGACTTTTAGCACATTGCTGTGAAACTGCGATAGAGAGTTGGCATGTTAATGTTCTGGATAAATTTTACACTTCCAGTTATTCCACATGAGATAAAAGAACTTAAACTAATTATAACTAATTAACATAACAAACAAATCATTACAACAGAAAATACAAATAATTGTAGTAATGGGCCAGAATAAATGAATGAACATGAAATAGAAACATAAAAATGTCGGCACTTCCTGTAGTTGTCTTTCCCTTCCTGTTTTCTGATCATCTGGTTGGTGCATTAAATGGTATAAATATCCTCTCTAATGTCACTTGTGTACCCGGTAAGAAAGCCACTCCACTGACCTTCTGCATCAATATTTAAGCTTATTACAATTTACAGGGGATTTTATCACATCTGCAGTCCCTTCCTTCAGTCTCATCATTTGGTTCCTCTTCCCTTATCTGTTATCATTCACATCTTTTAGTTCCAAGGCTTCGCATTTCAGTTCAGCTGCAGTACAATGCTAGTTCCCATATGGCCCTTATTACACACTCATTCAGGAACTGTTAAGGTGCTGAAGGAGTGGACAACAGCAGGAATCCATTCCAAAATGCACTCATGTTTCTCTTGCATAGTCTGAATGGTTACTTACTTTTGTGTTTTCCCCTGATATGCCCATATCCTGGGATCTCATGCTATGAAGCTTATCCGTACAAAAGCACAATTTAATCAGTGCCATCGGGTCTATGTTACGTTATCGAATGATGAAAAGAGTGAACGCTCTTTCATCGAACTTGAAAGGTTGACACCACTAAACAGCGAAGACATGGAATAGTGATTTTTTTTCCCAGAGAAAAAAATCGCTGCTCTGCAAAAAAAAAAAAATTCAAACACAAAATAAAGTGTGAGGCTTCGTCCACCACAACCCCAATGTGGGGGGGGGGGCTAAACTCCCCACACCTCCCCTACTTAAATATACCAACTCCAAGATTGCACCATAGTGGAGGAAATGGCAAAGTCTTGAAGACGGGCCACCGATTTGTTTTCCCTGTGAAAAAAATCGATGTTCTATGTCTTCGCTGTTTAGTGCTGTCGACATTTACAGCTCAATAACATAACATAGACCCAGTGCCATCACCTTGTTTATGTACTACTGCATTATGCATGTTAACCGGTAGCCTTTTCTTAGTTAGCCAATTACAAAACCGAGGAAGTAGCACTGATAATAACCAAGTATAATCAAGAATATCTAAGCTTTAGCAAAGTGACTAACTGATATTGAAACCTCAAGTTGCTAGTCAGATACGTGATATGTAGGTACATAGCAGATGTAGGACAGACGAGTGTCAAATCAGTCTGGGAGACATGCCCAGTTTTACACCTGTGATTGGATTTGCCTCCAAGATCATGAGTCTAAAGTAAAAGGCAGACATCTGAGGGGTGTCAGGGCAGTCAATAAGCCAATGATTCAAGCATGCCATTTTCCATTTTATTTGGCTAAGGCTATGCACATATCTAACATAAATGGTTACTTCAAGAAGATGCTTGGATGCAGTAGCAAACACAAACTTAGTACATTTTGTGAGTAAATGGATTAATAAAACAAAATCACAATAAATAATTCTCTTAATGGAATATCTGCCAGCAACCGTCTGTGGAACTTACATGAAATGGCACTATCATTTCAGGTGTTTTTGTAAATAAAAAAGAATAGGAGAGGGCTAGAAGGGGAAGTTTTTTATATATATTTCTGAAGTAAAATGATCTTCAAGGCTACATGACTTTGTTGCACTGGTTTAAGACAGCACTGATATGGACACGGTGAAGGATAATTTGTGTTTTTTCAAGTGCATCCACTCCTTGAGTTTTAACATAACGGGAAATGAGAATAGCATAGGGACAGGCACTAGAGAAATGATTTTGATTGTGGATCGATGTAAAAGAACCTATGAGACCTGCTGTAGAGTATTTAACATGTATTTGTTGATTTGCCTTATATCTTCTGGCCTGACTCTATGGCACTGGGGATAGATTCCCAGCTGTATCCCATGTGACCAGAGTTCAACAAGTGGTCCCTCCACTGCAGAGGCCTGACAGTGTTGATGATGAATGATGGAATATAGCCTGCTTGCCCTTTAAAGGGGGGGGTGTGGGCACTTGGGAGCACACTGGAAGGGTTTAATCTACTGGCGAAGACTGGGAAGTACACCGGTCATGTCTCTGGGGCATAAGGTAGTTATAGCTGTTGGGAATGTCTCTTGATGAAGTGAGGGGATGTCTTCTGCTGGGGTCCCTATCAGCTGATTAAGTTTTCAGAAACTTGAACTCTATATGGCCAAGGCCATATGATCGAGTTTTTGAAAACTCAAACCTTTTGAAAGGAGATTGTGGTACAGTGAGGATCAGAAAATTCACCCTTTTACTCACTATAGTGTGATCTCAGAGTTAGTATATATAATTTTTAGGGAGTATGGGATGGAGAGGGGCTTTCCCTCTGCAAAAATGTAAAAAAGGTAGATTTTTTTTTTAATGTTCCAGTTTTTGGAAACTCGATCATATGGTCTCTTCTATATATTTTTTTTAGTTTACAAAAAGTCGATCATGTGACATAGACCCCTTCTGCTATCATCTCATTGCACTCCTCTCCCCTACACTGTGGCATATATCTGTGGTATGGATGGGGAAACTAAAGAAGAAACCCTAGAACCACTCTAATGGCTGATAACCCCTCCAAAACAACCCTTGCCTTGGGCATGTGGAATGAATAGGTCAGCTGGCCATAGAAGGAACTTATGACTGACAGCCAGTAGGGATGAAGACTGCGAAAAAAAATATATATCTTATGGCAGTAAACAAGCGTAAACCATCTTACAGGTTGGTATTTCAGACAACCAGTATGTCTTATTCTTCTTATATCTTCACACCAGTATCTATTATTCATTGTACATTAAATGGAAGCCCAGGTGTCACAATAATTTAAAAACACGCCATTCTAGACTTGGGCTATTTACACTTTTTTAGAATAGTGAGACAGTAGTTCTGATCCATCACCTTTCTCTTGCGAATGCCTTTGTGTATGAAAGTATTAGTTTTATTACGTATCTAAGCTGTCCATCAAGATTTATAACTTTTTACTTAAATAATGACTGTATGGTATTTAACCATTGTCTATTATGTGAAGTTAAATGTTTTCATTCAGAGAACTCCTTAAGATGAAATAACTTAGTTTCCAAAATTTTCATCCTAAGGAAGAGATTAAGGCTCAACAAGTAAAACAAACGCAATGAAAGGAAACAATAAATAAGCTTCATATAAGTGATACATGTAAAACATATTGTGTTGAAGAGAGACAGTAAGTTATAATACAGTGCTCCAGAAATGAACATTTCACCAAATCAGCAAAAAAGAGAGAGATCAGTCCATGGATAGACAGTCAGACATACTGACTGTGAAATATGGGAAACAGAATAATTAATATGAAAGAGATTGTATAATAAACTCAGATAACTATAACTCTCTCTCTCTCTCTCTATATATATATATATATATATATATATATATTATAGCAAAGAAATTAAAATTTAGAGGATAATAGATATGCAAAAGAGAACCACAAGATTGTGTTCCATTCATTTTGATTGGATACAGAGAGCTTTCTTAACCACTAGAGCTTGAATCACATATTATCAAGTACTTATGGTTTGAATCTTTCTTATCCCATTCCAAATTCAAGACATAATAGAGAAATAATAGTTGAGGTTTGCCCAAACTCTGGTTATTTCCCTTTTGTTTCTGTGTGATGACCTTAATTCTATAACTTTTCTGCCACACAGAACATTAATTTCAAAATTTTGCATGATCATAATCATATGGCAGGAACTGCATGCATTACTGAACAGAGGCATGTCTATTTGCTGCAAAACCTAGTCAGTCTTTACTGATGTGGAATAAGGAAAATGTATGTTTGTATAAAGGATAACAAACAAAAAGAGAAACAGGCAACTAAAGGTCAGTCTAGTATCACAGAAAATATCCAGACAAGAAGAAAATGCAGTCCAACCAACATGGCAGTTGTCATAAACTTTAATAAAACAAGTTAGCATCAATAAATGGATAACTGCCTTCAAGCCGACAGCTACTCTAGTTTAAATGGCTATATTCCTTTAAAACCGACTTTGAAAGACGGATCATTGCATCACTGATTTACTGCTGTGTTTTAATCTCTGGTTGCTTGTTTAATTTGTGTGTACAAAACAGTGTAAGAAACTTCTCTGTGTGGAAGATTTTCAGTCCATATATCTCTAGTCAATCACTGTATATTAATCAGATCAGGCAGTAGTAGTAAAAGTAGCGAACTTAAACTCGTCTTATGTAAAAAAAAAAATAATAAAAAAATATATAATTGTACAGAATTACTAAGTATTCGAAAGTAATCCAAGCAAGGCAGGCAATTGCATTTAATATATGTTAATAGTTGGGGTGTATGAATGTAGTTCCCCATACTGCAGGGGATGCAAGATGGCAAGTAGTAAAACTCAATGTGCAAAGATGGAGACTTACATGTGTTAAGTATTAGACTATTGTGTGTTAGTCTGTTCCCTTTTTCGTGATGTATGTCAGTCTTGCAGTTAGCATATACAGGTAACAAGATTGTGGGAGTGCAATATATGTTTTAGTTTAAGCCTAGGCTTGCTTCACTCCTTTAGGTGATTCGTGATAGTATTATAGCTTAGCCAATTAACACTGTTTAATATTGAAATTGCAGTCTTTAAATTTTAATTTTAAATTCAATTTAATTTAATGTTTTCAACAACCACCCGAGCGTAGTGTGCTGTTTTTGAAAATGTTATTATGAGTACCTAGGTGACTCATAACAAGGTTTATATAATTTATTTATGTATATTTACTTCTATGTTCTTGAAAATTTTGTTATATGTTACAAGTTATTCTTCTTTTACTAGATAGCAGCAAGATAATATGTCTTTAAATGCTATATGTGCACTACAGCTGTTTATGTATTTACATTTTCCACAGTCTTTTTACTGTTGCCCATTTTGTGTTTAGATTTGTTACTGACGTCATGTTTCAGGCTTAATTACTTATTCAATACCATTGGTAAACATTTTTTGAAACCCCCATGTGGTCTGTATTTAAGTGAGTACTTGTGTTACCTTTTTAGGTCTGAAGAAGTCTTTTTAAATTAAGACAAAAAGCGCTTAACCGTTATTTTTGTATTCCACTGTTTGGTTGCTTTAATTTGCAACACAATAAACCTGTGTTTTTACTTTTTCTACATGTTGGAGACTCTGTTTGTTTTTGGTCAACATTTGTTATCCAAATATCAGGTGAGGTAACATAAATTATTTCAGATGAGTTAACATAAATTATTTCAGATGAGGTAACATAAATTATTTCAGATGAGGTAACATAAATTATTTCAGATGAGGTAACACAAATTATTTCAGATGAGTTAACATAAATTATTTTAGATGAGGTAACATAAATTATTTCAGATGAGGTAACATAAATTATTTCAGATGAGGTAACATAAATTATTTCAGATGAGGTAACACAAATGATTTCAGATGAGGTAACATAAATTATTTCAGATGAGGTAACATAAATTATTTCAGATGAGGTAACACAAATGATTTCAGATGAGGTAACATAAATTATTTCAGATGAGGTAACACAAATGATTTCAGATGAGGTAACAAATTATTTCAGATGAGGTAACATAAATTATTTCAGGTGAGTTAACATAAATTATTTCAGATGAGGTAACATAAATTATTTCAGATGAGGTAACATAAATTATTTCAGATGAGTTAACATAAATTATTTCAGATGAGGTAACACAAATTATTTCAGATGAGGTAACATAAATTATTTCAGATGAGGTAACATAAATTATTTCAGATGAGGTAACATAAATTATTTCAGATGAGGTAACATAAATTATTTCAGATGAGGTAACATAAATTATTTCAGATGAGGTTATTGGCTGCATGTAAACTAAGCCGATAACATGGAAGTCTGTGACTGGAGGTGAGATAATGGGAAAGAAGATACCTTTTGCTCGCTATGGTCGAGCGAAGTTGTTGAGAGGTCTGTGTGAGGATCTAGATGTGGACATGTAGAAAGGTAGCAGGAGTGGATTTTGAGATGAAAACACCAAGGATGATGGAAAAATTGGAAGGTGGGTTGAGGGTGACAATGAAGAAAAGTCAACAGAAGAAATTTCTAAGGTAATCAGATGGGACAGTGGAAGACTTGGAGAGAGGAAGAGGAGAGTGGATATGGGAAGACCCATGGAAGAAAAGTAACAAAAGAAAAGGCAAGGAGGAGCTAGGCCAGGAGAAGACAGACAGGGGATTACTAGAGAATAAAACTCAGGAGCCAACACTGTGTTGTACATGTATGGGAGAAAGGAAAATGACATGTAAGAGCCAGGTCGTAGCTAGGTCAGGCAGTTGGTTTAGAAATCAAGAATGGGGTGTCCATTTTGTGGACATAGGAGCATAGAGCTGGAGAAGAAAATAAGAGAACAGTAGCAAAATAATGGAACTGAAGAAAATGAGATGGGAATGAGTGGGCAGTAATGGCTCGGCCCAATAGAAAGAGTGCAGGAGGAATGGGAAAGGGGTTTAGAGCAGCAGAGAGGAACCAGTCCCCAGGAGTGTAAGGAAAACTGGAGATGGCAAAAATGGAGTGCAAATCGTGCCAGCAGGAGAAATGTTGTTAATGGGCAGGTAGGAAAGTAGCAGTACACAGCCAGTCTGGAGAGAAGGAAGAGAATTTAATGATTGGGGACTCATTCAACAAGAGAATTAACATCCCTGGCAAGTGAAACATAAGAATCCATGTTGCAGTAAAAGTGGTTTCTGGGCTTACACTTAATAAAACATGGGAAGAGGCAAGCAAATTGGTCACCACAACAAGAAAAAGTGACACCTGTTGTTGTGCATGTAGTTACTGATGAGAATTGACAGATGAGGGGGGAGTAAATAAAGAGAGAGAGATGACGGGATAGGAGGATGGATATAGAATTGTCAGAAGTATTACCTGTATCACTAGCCCACACACTAAGGAATGAGAAAGTTGGAGAGTACAAGGAACTAACTGGTAGTGGAAGTGAACAAAGAGAAGGGCTTGAGACTGGGGTGGGTGCAAGAGCCTACCTTGTGGCAGAGAGCTGTGTGTCAGCAGAGAATCCATCTTGGTTGAAAAAGGCAGCAATGCTCCTAGCTGAGTTGAAATGATACCGCTCAAATATCTTATATTTAAATTAAGATGGAAGGAGCAGTGGTTATAACAGAAATGGGTGAGAGGGATTGGCACTCGTGCACTAAGTAATGGAAGAAAATTACTTCCAGGTTCACTCTAAAGTAGGAGCAGAGGAAGGGTTATGACTATTGCTGTATGGTATTGCTATGCAGTTCAAATATTCTGGAATAGAAAATGGAGACCCTGCAAACTCGATACAGGAGAGGAGTGCAGGTATTACTGGTATCACAGAAACAACAGCCAGTGATAACAAGGGGAGGACTATGACAGTGCTATGGAGTAGGGATATCTAGGAATGGCAGACATAGAAGGGACAGAGAGGTAAAGTAATGTTGTTATCTTTTGGCTTATCTTGGTTAGGGGACAGCACAGTGGATCACTGGTCCACGCATGATTGGTAGTGGAGTTTTTTTTACAGTGCCGAGTTGCCAGCCCAACTCGCAACTTTCACAGAAGGTACACACACCTACCTGCATGTCTTTGAAGTTCAACCGACCAAGGGGAGCTCATGCAGACTCCACACAGAAGGCACTCCAGCTGAGAATCGAACCGAAGAACCTCTTGCTGTGAGGTGACAACTCTAACCACTGCACCACAGTGGCCTAAAGAGAGGTAAAGTAATGATCTCCATAAACAAGTGCATACAATGGGGTTAGAGAGGAGGAGGAATAGTGCTCTACATGGTGATGAAGAAACTAGAGTGAGGAACCCTGCTGTTAATGCAGAGAAATGATAGGAGGTGCTGGTGGATCCATACAGAGTGTAGCCCCACACATATTGGGAGAGGTCAATGAAAGGCTGTAGAAAAGAAGAGAAGTAAAACATAAGGGGTGGGGCTGCTGGGGCATTTTACTCACAGGGAATTAATCTGCCAGGAGAAGCATGGGAGATGCAGGTTAGAAAGGGAGTGCATTGATTTGAGATCTTGGACCATGACTGTCTCAGTCGACCGGTGTAAAACTGCACCAAAAAGGACAGAATTCTGGATGTGTTCCTAACTAGAGTGAATGGGATCATAGATGCTAAGGTTATGGCACATCATTGGGTAACAGCAATTATGCATCTGTGTAGCTTAGTTGGGGGAGGGGGGTGAAAAGTGGAAAGAAACAAAAGGGTAAGGTGCTTAGGAAAACACAATGGCATGGGGGTAGCTTGAACTAGATGCAAACTTAGGGGTGAATTTGCCATGGACTGATTTGGAGATGGACTACTCAGAGTTATGGAAAAGGATCTGAGGAAGCAACAAAAAGGAAATAAGAGGAGAAAACCCAAGGGGAGCCTTGAGCAGCCAATCTGTCCCTGAAGGAGTGACCACAGCACAAGAGCTTGTAGTAATTGGTTGTTTTGGACCATTTCTAGCTCTTTTGAAGTTCCCTGTTTAAAATCCGCATTTGCGCGGCTTTGCGCATAGCGCAGCGCCAGTTAAACAAGGTTGAACTTTTTCTGGCTCCACCAAGTCTGCTCTTCAAATTTTCCCTTAAGAAAGCTCTACTCTTATAATAATCAGTCTACTCGCTTTATTATAAGCCTAGCACTTGTTCTCAAAACCTCTCTTCTAAGTAAGCACTCTCAAACTAAAGTAAGCACTACATCCACCTACCACCCCTGTGAGTACCCACTTCCCTTAAAGGCACAGCACTCCCTTATAATATTCTAGCATGTTGAGTGGTAGATTACTAGCATCCTGTCCAGTTCAGCTGGTTAATCTGGGAATCTTGAGACAATGCTACAATTGTCTCATGTACACAGACAACCCTCTCCTCCTCCCAACAAACACAAATACATGTGAGAGATGCAACTATATAGCCAAACTGGAGGCTGAATTCTCTCAACTCAGGACTGGCAAGACCAGACAGGAGGAGAAGGTAACCACACACACAGCAAACCCAGTCCCACATAGACCTACCACAACTGCAAACCAAACACATAATAACACAAAGACATACTCGGATGCTCTAACAAAAAACTTACCAAAACATCAGAGGCTCCCAAAGCAGACACCCAAAAATCCACCACCTCAAAGCTTAACACATGCAACACATACTTCAATAAATCAGTGTGTCAAACAATCACAGCCCTTAAGGCCAAACACCATGCCTGATACACTAGTAATAGGTGACTCTATAGTCAGACACACTGACGTTCCGCTTACCAGGCTGAACAAGGAGAGGGTAACAGTGAGCTGCCTATCGGGAGCTAGGATCCGCCACATAACACATGCACTCAGGTCACTCCAAAGCAAGTACAAATATTACTCTGTCATTGTCCATGCCGGCGTGAATGACCTGAGATGTACCTCCCTGGACTACATGAAAAGAGACATAGAGGAGCTCTCTGATTATGTAGCCCAGGCTGGTATGACCCTGCCCTGAGCAGCATCTTGCCCTCACCAAGAATGATGCCGCAATACAAAGACAAGATGATCAGCTTTAATAATTGGCTCAATTACTGGTGTCATTCTAGGGGGATCCAATGTCTGTCTGCTTGGGATGACATGCTGGACAAGCCACGCTGCTTCGCAAGGGACGGCTTGCATCTGTCACCACTGGGCTTCCGGATATTGGTTAAGTCTCTTGCCACCCCCATAGTGCCTTTTTTAGGCAAGGCTCAAAAGACAAACCCACCTCCTTAGAAAACAAAAATGGAAAAAAATTAAGGGTAATGCTGCTCAACGCCAGAAGTCTAACTCTCAAGATGCAGGCTCTTGAAGCACTCCTCAGTATGGAGAACATTGATGTCTGTGCAGTAACTGAAACCTGGTTCAAGGCTCCTGAGAACACCCCAGCGCTACCAGGCTATACCTCGTATCATGCTTTTCGGCTCCAAAACTCGGGCCAAACCAAAAAGGGAGGGGGAGTGTCCATATTCATCAAGGACACCCACACCTCCAGGTTAGTGGCAACACATGAAGCATCAGAAACCATCCAGGTGCAACTAACCGTAGGCAAAACTGCTATACAACTGGTATCATGTTACAGACAACCCTCCCAATCTCAGGAACCCCATTCAGCCTTCCTGAAGATATTGGAGGATATGACTGTCTCACCAAACACCATCATATTGGGAGACTTCAACTACTCTAACATAGACTGGGTGAATTATTCTAGCCCTAACACCCTAGCCCAAAGGTTCCTGGAATTCATAAATTCAAATGCAATGGAACAGCTAGTCACCTCTCCCACAAGGGGAGATAATATACTAGACCTGATCATCACAAACATGGGGACAAAGTGCTCCACACCGGAAGTATACCCCTCACTAGTGAGATCTGACCACAAACTAATCACCCTGGATATACATATCCCACTTCCGCCCCCAACACAAAAGACTACAGTGAAAAACTTCTCAAAAGCTGACTTTACACTTCTTAAGACTGAGATGGTATCCTTTAAGCCCACTGGGCCAGTGGAATCCACATCCCACAATGCTGAATCCTTCACAAATGCTTTCTACGGACATCTCCAAGAATGCATGGATCATGCAATCCCAAATAAAACCAAGACCCTCTCCACCAAGGGCAGGCATCCTGTCTGGTGGACCCCTGCCATAAACAAATTGTATAACAAAAGAAGGAAGCTACTGCACGACAGAGAAAAATCCCATAAAGAGAAGGCATCTCTGATCAGCACTAGTAGAAAGTTACATTCTCTCATAAAAACATCCAAGGCCAACTTTGAGAGAAAAATCGCTATGGACACTAAAGATAACCACAAGGCCTTCTTCTGCTATGTTAGAAACCTGGGCGGAAACCCTCAGATATGCTCAGAGTTAGTTCACAATGACAAAAAAATACTCTGAACCCACAGATATTGCCAACATTCTGGCAGACAGGTTCAGTGCAAATTTCTCCCCTCCCTCACCCCCAAAAGAAGAAATACTTATCCCAGCTGAATGTAACCTCCCTGTCATCTCAGATGTCCAGGTGAGAACCGCCCTCAGCAAAGCTAAAAATACAGCATCAATGGGACCTGACGGTATCCCAGGTTGCATGCTACGTGAACTCTAAGAGGAGCTAAACCCGCACATAAAAGTGCTATTTAACCTTAACCTTACTACAGGATATGAACCTGAACACTGGCGTACAGCAACAGTGGTCCCACTCCACAAAGGAGGCACCTCTACAGACCCTGTTAACTACCGCCCCATAAGCTTAACCAGCCTGGTCTGCAAAGCTATGGAAAGAATCATTATGGAACTCATAAACAGAGACATTGGGGACCTACAGACACTTGATCCCACCCAGTTCAGCTTTGTAAAGGGCAGATCCTGCCTTTTGAACCTGGATGACTTTTTCGAAACAGTCACTAGAGCCATTGACGAGGGCAAAGCAGTCCATACAGCCTACCTGAACTTGGCTAAAGCTTTCGACACAATACCCCGCTCAAGCATCATAGACAAGCTCAACAGCTTAAATGTAAATCCATATGTCACAAGATGGGTTGCAAACTGGCTAAAGGATAGAACCCATAAAGTCAAAATCGCTGGAGCCATGTCAGACTCAAAGTCAGTCACAAGTGGTGTCCCACAGGGCTATGTCCTGGGACCCCTCTTGTTCGGCATTTATTTCTCAGATGTGAAAGCAAACATGGGAGTGTTGTGACTGACAAAGTTCCTAGATGACTGCAAACTAGGCGCCATAGTAAATACACCAGCTGACACATACATCCTACAGAAAGGCCTCACTGAAACGGACAACTGGTGCCGGAGTCATGACCTTAAACTAAATGCCAAACAATGTATAGTCATCCCCTTTGGGAAAAACAAAGTACCCACAAATTATCACATAGACAGTAACCCACTGAGTACGGAAAAAGTAATCAGAGACCTGGGGACCCAAGTCGATAGTGACCTCTCATTTGACACCCACGTTGTCAAAGTGGTTAAAAAAACTTTCTACCTTGCCCAACTTATCATGAAGGGATTCACATCCAGATCAAAGCAGGTCATTGTACCCCTATACTCCTCCCTTATTAGGCCCATGATTGAGTACAATGCCCCATTTGGTATGTACCTCACCCGGCACTTGCAACAGCTGGAGAGACCCCAAAAGTACCTCACCAAGAGGATCAAGGGTCTTCAACATATGTCATATGCTGCCAGACTAAAGAAACTCCAGCTCTATTCAGTAGCATACCGCCTACTCAGAGGTGATCTGTGCCTGACGTACAAGGCCATGTCCAATCAGGAATTGATGGACATGCTCCACCTCAAAAAATCCAAATCCATCAGAGCCATGAGAGCTAAAGATTTAAACCTCAGCACAAATATGAATAGGACATGCTGGAGGGACAGATTCATAACCCAGAGTCTTCCCATACTCTGGAACAGAATCCCAGTTCATGTTAGGCAGAGCCCCTCACTGACTCTCTTCAAGAGAAATCTTGACGAGTGGATGGGAGATCGTAGGTTTACCCCGGGGGTCATCTCTGTGTCACTACTAGACAGAGGCACAGTAAACTAATTCTATTATGTAAGGGGGTCTTCACTGTGTCACTACTAGACAGAGGCACAGTATTCTAAATCTATTTCTGTACACTTTTGTACCATTACATGGGGTGGTGAAAGCCACATCACTATGGCTAGGCTTATAAATGCCCCAGGGCAGATAGCCTAGTACTAAACTATGAAACTATGAATATGGATACTTGGGAAAGTGAAGTTTGTCATTAGAGCAAAAGAAGATGCTTAGGAAGTGTAAGACAGCTGCTGGTAAGATGGAGGAAGCACAGCACAAGGAGACAAAATAGGCAAGGGTAGTAAAGCTGCAAGCCATAAGGGAGTTGGCAGAAAGCCTTGGTGTATATTCCAGAGAAGGTGATGCTGGAGACAGACGTGGGCAGGCTGGCTAACAATGGGAAGGAGGTCATAGAAGGCACATAAGCTGTAAAGGTGCTGAATTAAATGCCTCTCCTTCTTCTCCATGAATCAAAGGGAGGACAGGTGCTAACAGCATAGAAAAGGAAGAGACGGCAGGTGCTAACGGCATAGAAAAGGAAGAGGCAGAAAGGAAAAGTCCCATTATTAATGGAAGACAACGTGAATGGATCAAACAGCCTGCTTCCCAAGGTCCTCAGGAATCTGGCCAGTGTGAGAGTGGATCCTCTGAAACTCTTCAACAGATCACTTGCCAGTACAGAAGTGCCTAACAGCTGGAAGACAGCCAGAGTGGTAACCCTGTACAATGGAGGTAGCAGGAAAACACTGGGCAACTACAGTCCACTTAGCTTTACAGCCATGATAGCAGAGTTTAAGAAAAAATATGCAGTGGGATAGGCTGGTTGTTTTCTTGTGGAAAACAATCTCAGGACAGTAATCAACTTGGGTCCATGGCAGGAAGGTGTTGTTATTCAAATCCTATCCACTTTTACACTTGGATTAGAGAAGAAATACGCAGTAGAGTGTAAGCAGGACCCTTGTCTCAGTGAGAAGTTCATTGTTATGGATAAAAGAAGTAAGGTACTGTAAAGCCTTGTCGTAGGTCCAGTACTCTTTAAAATGTTAATTTCAGACATATCTGAGGGAAAGAAAAATGAATCAGCTTCTTTCTGGACAACACAAAAAAGGTTTAGCAGTGCATGGTGAGATGAAGAGTATGAGGAAGGATTTGGAAAGGATGACTTCTAGGTATATGTGAAGTACTGTACTTTGACCAAAACAACATACATGAAGAATCAGCCAGTGGGCATTAAGAACTGGTAAAGCACCTTGAGCTATGTATCAACTCTGCACTACCCAGGAACAGCATGATGGGGCAGTGGTTTCAGTATACAGATTATTTGGGTGTATCCTTGGGAGACAGACTAAAAAAAACAAAGAAATAGGATCTAGGATAACTGACCAAATAGAAGCTGGGTAAATGGCAAACTAGCTGAAAAAAACATGGCAGCTGGCAAATGGCTGAAAATATTTTTCCGTAGAAGGGAGAAATGCTTCTGATGCCTCCTGAAGCAGGGCATTGTAATTTCTTGCAGTCTCCACAGTTAGAGATGTTACTCCATGTCAGAAGAATAGGCTTTCAAAGGTTTTCTTATCAGCCTTAATTATTTGTCTGCCTTCCTTTGGTTCACTAACCTACTTCCATACTGACGTGGGGAGATATGTGACTTTTTTAATGTGCTCATGACAGTTGTAGTTATTCTTTTTCCATTATTTTTAGTTTTAGTTTTATGCAAAACTTTAATTTCAGTGTAAAACTGCAAAATGTACAAACAGCTCACCTGACCAGTTGTGAAAAGATTTATGATAAAAGTTTTAGAAGAAATAAACCAAAAACGTTTGTGTGTCACAACCTTAACATTGCAGGTAGACAGGATGCATTTGTTGCTTGTAAAATGACTTTCATTACATTGGTACAGCATGTACAAGAACGTCTGCTGAAATGTCACATGTCTGATTGTGTTTGCAGCTCTCAGTTTGTGACAGGAATATAGTGTGAGTGATGTTTCATAGCATCAGATGAGGACCAAGTGATGTTGACATCCTACAGAAAGGCCTCACTCGGACCAATGGGGCCATAAGCTCAATGCCAAAAAGTGTGTCATCATCCCCTTTGGGAAAAACTTGGTTCCCATGAATTCCCACATCGATGGTAGTCCACTGAACACAGAAGGCATTATAAGAGACCTGGGAATGCAGGTTAACAGCAACCTCTCTTTTGACCACCACATTGCCACTGTGGTTAGAAAGTCCTTCTATGTGGCACATCTCATTACTAAGGGTTTTGCATCCAGGAAGAAATACGTCATAATTTCTCTCTACTCTTCCCTCATTAGGCCAATCGAGTACAATACCCCATTTGGCATGTGCCTCACTAAACACCTGCAACAACTGAAGCGGCCACAAAAGTACCTCACAAAGAGGATCTTAGGCCTTAAACACTTGTCCTATATGGACAGACTCAAAAAACTCCAACTATTCTCTGTCTCATATCGCCTTCTTAGAGGCGATCTCTGCTTGACTTACAAAGCCATGGTTGACTCAGCTCTGTTAGAAATGCTACATCTAAAGAAATCCCAATGCCTACACACCACACGCTCCAGAGACCTCAGCCTCATTACCACAATCAACATAACCCAAAGACTGCCCATGCTATGGAATAGACTTCCCATACATGTCAAACAGAGCACCTCACTGGCCCTCTTCAATAGAAATCTTGATGAGTGGATGGGAAATAGAAAATTCACCCCGGGGATCACTCCAGTGGCTCTATGCGACAGAGGCACTGGGAACTAAGGCCGGGTTGCACAATGCCAGGGTAATCCTTTGGGCTAGGCTTGTAAAGGCTCCAGGGCAATTAGCCTAGTACACACCTATGAACCTATGACTGTGAAGGAGTGAGATTTTATATGAGAAAACAAAGCAAGAAAGGAAGGAATCCATCTTGAATTAAAATGAAGTTTATGACAGTGCTACTTAGAATGATATTTGTTCTCCCAGCATAAATGTTTTCACATGCATAGTTAGATCAGCTATAGAGAAACGCAACTAGTTATTCTTTATGGTTAAGTTTATGATATGAAAGCACAAGGATGTACTGTCAGAAGGATCTTGCAGAAACATGTTTTGTACTGCTTGGAGCATGCTGATTACACTCTGATATTCGGAGAAAGACAAATAAGTTCAGTGCCAGAGTGGTGTAAGACCCAACTTTAACAAAATAACCTCATGCTAAAGTTGATAAGATCGGGTTTAGAGCTCAGCAGTAAAGTCTGTCTGTACTGACCAGTAAAACACAGTGACAGAATAAAATACATGGTTCTGCTTGCTTTCCATCAGTATCAAGTCCTGACTTCCTGTAATAAACTTAGAAGTTACCAGAAAGACAGGATTTGTGTTCACCTGCATTTTCTGATGGACACAAAGTCTGAAACCTAAATGTTCAACATTAATTAATGTCTTCAATCCTCAATAATTTCTCTAAAAACCAAGATCTTTATAAGGAACAGACCAAATCTATATGA
Organism: Protopterus annectens; assembly: GCF_019279795.1. Lineage (NCBI taxonomy): Eukaryota > Metazoa > Chordata > Ceratodontiformes > Protopteridae > Protopterus > Protopterus annectens. Next base: position 457,245,665 of record NC_056743.1, read on the forward strand.
AAAAATCTGGACATTCTGTAAAAAACTGGACAGTTCATAGAGATGGGAAGGCAAGTATAAGCAGAAGGGGCCATGTTACACTTTCTTCCTGACAGCACTCACTAAGTTCTTTACATCTTGGAAAGTCAGTAAAACACTAACATTTTTTTTTTTTACTTCAACTTGTACATAGAGCAGATAAAAGTTCCATGTACTACAAGAACTTATTATTCGGTGTCCAGTCCTAACTTATTATTATGTGTTCTCGACGTGGATGACAAAAAATTCAGCTCTCAAAATTCGTTCTCAAGGTGAATTTCTAGGCATGCATGTCTCAAACACATAAGTCATCCTCTATGTTTATACTGTGTGATTTTACTATAAAAATAAGAACTCTCCCTTAATGTGAGAGACATGTTTATTTCACTTGTCTCCCAAAATTGTGTTCTTAAATTAAGAAATTTCAGTTTCTTTGGCTGAAATCTGAGTTTTGTATCATTCCTTAACGATTGTGTAGCATATTATTTAGAGAAAAAGGACTGAGGAAATTTTTTTTTGATGATACATACTGTATTCAGTGTATTTTTTTAACTGACCAAAATAAACTGGCTTCCCAAACATAATTATGTTATTGCTTTCCCTTCATTCAGTGCTAGGAAAGGTGCCAAGTGCCCTACAGCCCTGAAGCTTGTGTAAAGTGATAAGGTGGATATCATGCATAGCTGTCCCTGATATTGTCTTTTATTTTTCTCATTTCCCTCACAAAATGATTTTCTGGTAATTCATTAAAGATTATAGTCAGTTAATTATACCAGACATCAGTGTCTCTAATTCTTCAAGAAATGCGCATATCTGTTATTCTATTAACTTTCTATGTGAATTACAGTAATATTTAAAAAGTGCCCCTTATTTTGAGCCTTTTCTGTCATTATTTTTGTCTTTGTTCCTGATTTGTGACAAGAGATGGTATCAGGGAAAGAATCAATGCAACGAAGGAATGCTTTTACTGTACACTGTTTGCTCTGATATTTATATTTTATTTCTTTATTACACTTCAGACTCCACCACCGGGTCGATTGGGAGACTTGCAACAGGTAAAGTCAAGCCAGCCATGGATAACAAATCACTGGCTTCCTTACTTTCCTGCTTCACTGCTGACTGAAACAGAGGTCCACTTCAACATGCAAAATTCATTTTGAAGCAAAGGACCTCATGTCTGAGTGATGTGGGATATTAAGCAATCAATGCAGAGTGTTGAGAATGAATGTGTCTGTGGCAAGTTATGGGAGATTAATGGTCATTACTGGAAAAACCTATAAAAACTTCAGTTCAAGGATGATTTCTTACATGATTAAATGATGGGTCCTGAGGTGATTCAGTAATCTGATTCTGAACCTACACTTCTACATAGAAAATCTGCAGTCTTTCTACCTGGAGAAGCCTAGGTCGAAGCAGGAGAAGATGCTCTGAAGTAGTTTCCCTAACAAGGCATTCTTTGGATGCTGTGTTGGTTGGCTGTCTGTATTTGCTTTTAGGAAGAGGCATCTAACAAGGTATAACAAGTGCTTGACTCTCTGCAGATTCTGCTAGCTGATGGTGGAATGGGGCTAGTTATTTATAAGGTTATGAGCAAAGTGCCAGAATGTTTTGATCTTCGTGAGGTTGAATGAGACCCTTATACTTTTGAAGGTTTCTGTAGATGTATCTGCTACACCTATGAAGTCACTCTTCGTTTGTGCAAAGATGTCTCAGTCATTAGTATACTGCAGATCTCTGTATGCAGACTTTTCCAAGCCCAATGAGGCCTTCTTCCATTCTGTAGTATCTGTCAGAGGGAAAGTGATCTTTGGTGAGGGTTATGATAACACTTAGAAAGATGGTAAACACCTTTGTCTAACCCTGGTTCAGCACTGCATGGATCTGCCTCTGAATTACGTCAGAAAATGCTGGTAGCCATCTTATCATGTAGAATCCTCAGTATCTCATTGCACTTGGTAGAGCAAATAAGTCACACCAGTGATTTTTTGGATAGATTAAATAAAATCAAAATAGAAGGAGAATGTATATTTGTCACAATTGATGTCTGCAATCTTTATACATGCATCCCAAATGATATAGGTTTAATATGGCTAGAAGAGCAATTGTTTGATACAAAATTGTATGAACAAGAGAAAATTAATACATTAATTAATTTGATGGAGATTGTCCTTAAAAACAATTATTTATTTTTTGAAGGCAGCTATTATCAACAAACAAGCGGAATAGCCATGGGGGCACCATGCGCCCCAATGTACGCCAATTTAATCATGAGTTACTGGGAAAATAATTATTTGTTTCAATCAGTATATTACCAATATATACAGATGTATACTAGATACATTGATGATGTGTTTATTATTTGGAATCATGATGAAAATACTTTAAAATCCTTTCTGGAATACATCAACACAACGGTTAGATTTTTTGAAATTTACTCATCAATATAGTAAAAATAATATAACATATTTGGATATAAACATCATATTAGATGAACAAACAAAAAATTTGAAAACAAAGATTCATAGAAAGGCTACATTTTCAAATGCCTATTTACATTTTGACAGCTGGCACCCTGACCATCAGAAAAAGGCCATTGTTAAGGGACAGATGGTCAGGGCTGCCAGGATGGTCAGTGATGAAATAGATTTTCATCATGAATTACAGTACATCATGGAATTGTTCACAAATAGAGGGTATCCGGTAAGTTTTTGTGAACAAATATGTCACGAAGTGAAGGAAAAAAGACACAAAGGCATATACACATCTATTTTGGTATCTGGCAGTAACAATTTAATAATAAATAAAGATGCATTTGATACAGATAATACTAAACAGCATAACAATATTCCTTTTTATATTACTACCTATAATGATTCGTATAAACACATAGAATTGATTATTAGGAAAAATTGGGAATTAATAATAAATAACAACACATGGAAGGAATTTTTTCAAGGACCATTAAAATTTGTATATAAAAAGAATCCATCATTTAAAAAGTTATTGGAACATAATAACATTATAGATATGAATATGAATAGACAAAAAGGGAACTATAAATGTGGGAGATGTACTGTATGTAAACATATACATCAGACAAATAATGTATTGTTAGTGAATGATAGTAAAATTAATATTAAAGGACATTATAATTGTTATACGAAAAATGTTGTCTATGTGGCCTTATGTCAACTATGCAAAGCGTTTTATGTAGGAAAAACTAATAGGCACTTTAGGGATCGAATTAAAGAACATCTACTAGATATACATCATAAAAAAACCACTAACGCTTTAGCAAGACACATTATAGAAAATAAGAATCATTTATTTAAATTTAGTATTATTAATCAAATACAACAAGATCCACAAGGAAGAATTACAAAGCATCATGTAGATTGTGAAGAGCTAAGATGGCAAATAGGATTAAATTCATATGTTAGTCCAGGATTAAATGAATATTCAACAATCTTGCCCGTATTAAGAATAAACAATATAAATGGAATATAAATGGAGTATAAACTTATGAGTATTTTGTAATACTTGCATTTAGGATATATCTTATGAATGAATAAGAGATTGGTAGATAAATATGAAATATGGGTATTTATTTTTGCAGATATAAAAGTGATGAACATTAGAGGAAAGAGTGGTATTAATGAACAAAGAATATGTACATATATGTATACAAATAAGAAGTCAAGTATGCATAAGTCATAAATATTGCAAAATTAATAAGCAACTGATATTTGACATGTATATTTTTGATAAAATAAACAACTTATAAAATGCATATTATAGTACGTATAGAGTAATGGATGTATCAAGGAAGTTTACATTATATACTTGTATTGGTCAAACCAAACTGTACGTGAAGGGGGAATTTGGGATATAAAAATGAGGGTATGTGGGTGTTATTATTAATGGTTATGGTTTATTGTTTTAAAATAGGCAAACACACATACACAGATGAGTTTTTATGACAACATAAATTTTAGTAGATTATTAAGGTAGTTGTATTTTATTTTAATTTCATTATGTGTATTTATAACAATGAGAAGGTAAAGAATGTATAAATATGATGTGATGCAAGTTTTTGTAACAACATATAGCATTACCCCTTTAAATTAGTTAAATAAAAAAGGAGGGAATTTGAGACACTTAATCAATTAAGAATGAGTCAAATGATATAAATACGCAATGAATGATTATTTGAATGTATTCTGATGAAGTTCGTGGATGAACGAAACCTAGGTCAATAAAAGATTTTTCGGTACGCTTTGGTGGTGTTTATCTTGGACTTAAGGCACATCGTGAGTGTGGAGGTTCTTGGGCAGCTGCAATTTATTCTCTTTATTGGCGTTACTTCATTCTCGTTTTTTTGGACAAACAGTTTGTGTTTGAACTTGGTTATCAGTCATTAGTATACTGCAGATCTCTGTATGCAGACTTTTCCAAGCCCAATGAGGCCTTCTTCCATTCTGTAGTATCTGTCAGAGGGAAAGTGATCTTTGGTGAGGGTTATGATAACACTTAGAAAGATGGTAAACACCTTTGTCTAACCCTGGTTCAGCACTGCATGGATCTGCCTCTGAATTACGTCAGAAAATGCTGGTAGCCATCTTATCATGTAGAATCCTCAGTATCTCATTGCACTTGGTAGAGCAAATAAGTCACACCAGTAACTTCTAGAAAACGTCATAAATGATGGAGTTAAACTGTTTTGTCAGATGAGTAAAAGCTAAGTACAGAGCTTGACTTTCAGGATAAGCTAGTAAATACGATTTAATCAAAAGTCATCTTTAATACAAATAAGCAGTCTGATGTAACCTTCCAAGTTTTTAAATCAGTATTTTATGGGGGGAGCAAAATCTACCACCCCAGACCAAATGCAGGAGATTGTGGTCCTATCAGTCCCACTTCTTTATACATTAAAATGTCAAGATCACTGTATTTCAAGGAAATGGAGATTTCTCCATGGCAGTGACTTCTAAATAATAGAGTTATCAGTTATAAGTATACATGATAATGTATGAAAAGGGGGAGTGAAGGAAAAGCCCCACCCCATACATTCATTGCTTTAGTGTGAGGTCACTGCCTAATTGTTTTTGTGACTTCACCTACCAACATGGCTGCTGCTGGTTTACTCCTGCTGACTTATAGTTTGGTTGACTGCACATTATCATGCATTTGACTATCTCATAACTAACTAGCTCTCCAGGTAGTTTTTTTATCACATTGTTAATAAATTTACATAACAGATCCATACCATCCATGTCTTTTACAAATCATAAATAGAATTACCACACAGAGTGGTTATATAGTCCTAAAGTACACCATATCAATATGAAGGTTTCCTTTTTGCCCCCATCATATCCGCAATCAACTCTATTTTTAGCTAACATTTTCAAACCTACCAGTTCAGCCCTATCTATATTATTGCAAAGAAATCTTCCCTACACTCTGTTAATCCTAACCTGTGACCAACTAACTCTGAGTTTACTAACTTCCTAACACCTCCTATGCTTCCCTTCTGAATGTTAACTTTCTCTAACTATTCGGACTTCTTCTAAGCTTTATCAATTCCTATTTTCCCTCAAAAGAACAGATAATGAAATCCCAGAAATGCATCAAGGTTGACTAGCCCCCGTTTTTCAAAAAACTCTTTTGGTCTTGATTTAATTTCTCATGTTTTCTTTGGAGTGGCCTACCAACGATGTTCAGATCTGTTGTCCATTAATCTTTCTTTAATTTTTTAATTTTTATTTATTAAGTTACTTATTTACTACATATCATGTAACAATACAATGAAGCATTAAAAAGCATAACATTTAAGTCTACAATGGGTAATATTTCTTTAGCAACGAGAAGAAGACAGTTTAGAAAAATTAAGTCAAGAGTTCTCCCTGTATTGGAGAGTAATTCTTTGTTGTTAGGTCATTATTCAGATCTGACTGTTATTGATCTCATGGACTTTAGCACACCAGGCATGTATGTCCATCACTGCTTCTTTAAGTTCCAATGATTTCATAATGGTAGTCAAAGTAATTTTCACATTTTGATTTGTGTCCTTCCTTGAAGATGGCAATGAAGCTGGCATGCTCAGATCTTCTCAGATATCCTGCTTTTCCATATTGAAAGAAAGATTTTCTGGAGTACTAGTAACCTTTTCCTCACCTCCATATATGCAGATTTCAGATGACCTGCCTTCTCATTCTGAAGTATTCTTCTTGACCTGCACAATGGTCTTTTTATTTTTAAAGGTACAATGGCTAACAAGATATTCGTTTCCTGGGTGCTAAATTATAGATTGATATCTGTCGTTGAGATCGTACAGTTCAGGACTGTGTCAAGAGTATTTCTATACCCATATATCTCAACTGCTCATGTTTTCACAGAATGTCCAGAGTTTAGCTTCATAGTTTTAGTCTATTCCTCATCAAATTTGGGGGTTTCTTCCAAATCATTAAGGACTGAAGTCATTAAATAATGACACTTATTTCAGTTTCATATTTCACATCCTTCAGAAATGCATGCTAATGTAAAATCTGTCACTCTATCAACTTTCTAAGTTTATGAAAGCAAGATTTAAAAATTTTACCTATTTTTGGGCCCCCTCATTCTTTTTGGCATTGTCAAGTTTTTTTGTGCTAAGAGGTTGAAGTGTATGCCTATACCTTCTATGACTTCAGTGACATTTTCTTTGGGGAGTATCAGGCTATTCTCAGATCTTTGTACTCTTATCTTCACATCATAGGAGGTTACTAGGCTGATGGCCTTGGGGCACTTGCAAGCCTAACCAAGAGTTTATCCTCAAAAAGAAACCTCAGTCAGCATCTGTCACCTGCATCATCGAGGGACACAGATGGAACCCCTGGGACAAATTTGTAATTTTCCATCCACTCATCAAGGTTGTGCTTGAAGAGGGTCAGTGAGGTACTCTGTTTGACGTGTATGAGAAGTCTATTCCAGAGATAAGGCAGCCTCTAGGAGACAAACCCCTCTCTCCAGCAGGTTTTGTTGATGTCACATATTAGATTCAGGCTTTTTGAGCAGGTAATGCATGAGGAGTTAAACTTATGGATATGGAGCATCTCTAGTAGGGCAGGGTCCAAGATTGTCTTGTAGGCGAGACACAGATCACCCTTGAGCAATCTGTATGATACCAAGTAGAGTGATAGTGATTTGAGCCTGTCTGCATAGGACAGATGTTGGAGGCCATGGATTCTCTTTGTGAGGTATTTCTGTGGCCTTTCCATTTGGTGCATATATTTGGAGAGGTACATACCAAACAGGCCATTATACTCAATTATTGGTCTATTGAGGGAGGAGTATAGAGATGTAATAACCTCCTTTTTTCCAGATGCAATCCCTTTACTTATAAGATGAACCAAATAAAAGGGTTTCTGACCACTGCCGCTATATGATAGTCGAATGTGAAACTGTTATCAACCTGAGTACCCAGGTCTCTCACCACAGGTTGTGTGTTTAGGGGGTTGCCGTTGATGTGGTAATAAGTAGGGGCTGTATTTTTGCCAAATGGTATGATGATACATTTTTTTGTTTTTAGCTTGAGGCCATGACCTTGGCACCAATTATTAGTTGCTGTGAGACCCTCTTGCAGTATGTTAACATCATTTGGGGAGTCAATGATAGCATCCAACTTACAGTCATCCACAGGCCTTTTGTCTTTGCCTGGACCTCCAAGAAGTAGATGCCAAACAATAGGGGTCCCAGAACAGATCCCTGAGGAACTCCACTAGTAACAGGTTTGCTATTAGAGGTGGAGACACCTATTTTGACCTTGAGGGTCCTGTCGGTAAGCCAGTTGACCATCCAACTGATGAGATAGGGATTTACGTCAAGTTCTGTTAGCTTTTCGATGATGCCTGAGTGGGGTATTGTGTCATAGGCCTTGGCCAAGTCAAGGTAAGCTGTATGTACTGACTTTCCTTCATCCAGGGCCTTGGTGACAGTCTCAAAGAAGTCAACCAGGTTAAACAAGCAAGATCTGCCCTTGACGAATCCGAAGTGGGTGGGGTCAAGTGCTTGGAGATTGCCTTGTTTAAGAGACCAAACAACAAAATGAGCCAGAAAACTGTGATACCATGACAGTGGCCCTTTATTAAGTCATATAAATCATATAAATAACAAACTGTTAGAATAACAGAAAGAAACAGACCGGTTTTGGCTAGTGATAGCCTGTCTCAATGTTAAAAAAAAATCAGACCATTGTTCATTATATACTGTCATTCACTAACAAATTACCTTCTGATTGGTCCCATTATAAATGTTCATTCAATCCTGGTGGGAAAAGCCCTCCCAATTTGATAATTCACTTTTTCTCCTTTGCATCCATAATGGAATGCCATCCAGCTTTCTGGGATCTGTTTCCCACTATTTTATCTATAATAGTAAATTTAAATATTGCTGCCGGGTGTTTAGACTAATTTTTGTATAGTGCATTATTGGTCCTCCTATTCCTGATGTCACTCATATGCTCCGTAATACGCAGTCTAAGTGGTCTGGAGGTTTGTCCCACATAAAATGCCGAACAGTTGCATACGGCCAAGTATATCACCCAGTCACTACTGCAGTTTGCAAAAAAATTTATGTCAAAAACAGTACCCGAATTCCTACTAGTAAACTGTTTGGTTTTCACAATGTTAGTGCAATAACTGCAGTGTCCAAATGGTGTACAACCTGTCAAACTATCCCATGTGATTTTTTTTGTTGTTTAATTCCTATAGACTGCTGTTCCAAGCCCCTTTGTAAAAACTAAAACATGAGCCCATATTTTTGCCTCTGCGAAATGAAAATTGACATCTCTCCCCCAGGATATTTGATAAAGTGTTGTCAGCTAACAAAATATTCCAGTGTCGCTGGACACTATTCATTAATAAATCTGTGTTCCCCCATACATACTGGCTAAACGTATTGGTAAATTGGTATGTTGTTGTTGCTTCTCCTTATATTTGAGCAAATCATCCCTATTCAGTTGTGATGCCCAGTTGCTTGCTGTCAGTACATGCCCCATTTTATAATCCCTATCCGAAATCTATTTGTAAGATCTTATCCAAAGGTTTCATAAGTTGCATCATCCGAACAGATACGTCTCATTCTAATAAATTGGGGATTTTGGGATGTTTTTGGCTATGTGGGGTGGATGAAGCTGGAGACGTGGAGAAGGGAATTATATTGTGGGAATTTACGAAACACCTCAGTTCGTAGAGTGAGGTCCAAATTCCTAGTTACCAGGACATCCAGGTATGTTATTTGGTTCACACTGTAATTTGCTGTAAACTGTAGACCCCATTTATTTTCATTCAAATATCCCACAAATTCCAATAAATATTCCACATCTGATCTCCACACCATCCAGCAATCATCCAGGAACCTCTGCCAGATGTCAATGTCATCCAAATAGATGTTATGGGACCTGTCATAAATGAGATGTTCCTCCACATATGCCATAAACAGGTCCGCATAAATAAGGGCAGAAGATCCCCCCATAGCTGTTCCTTTCACCTGCCAGTAGCACTGGTCCCCATAAAAGAAAACATTCTTAGTTAGGACATGCTCCATCAGACAAATCAGAAAAGTATTAAGTATAGGCTGGTATAGATTGGACCTGTATAACCAATATTCAATTGCTCCAATGCCAGCTTGATGAGGAATATTAGTATATAATGCACTGACATCGAGTGTACAAAGGATCCATCCTTCCTCTAGTTGTACATCAGAAATGATATCCAAAAATTCGGTTGTATCCTGAATCCTGGCTCTTACCCAATTCAAAAGCGGTTGTAAATATTTGGTAAGAAACTTGGATAGAGGCTCAGTAATGGACCATCAGCCTGAAACAATCGATCTACCTGGTGGATTCAAAAGATCTTTATGGATTTTGAGTAGAAAATAAATATATTGGTTATTGGGATCTGAAACAGTGAGCTGATGTAAGGTAGAGTCTGAGATAATACCCTCAGCCTTCACAGAGGCCAAAAATTCATCAATTTGTTTTTTAAACCTGAAGGTAGGATCAGGAGACATATTAAAATAGTGTCACCCGTCCTTTAGTTGTTCTTGTGCTTCAGCATCATATTTATCCCAGCTCATGACAACTACCGCTCCACCCTTGTCAGCTGAAAGAATAACAATCTCCTTATTATTTTCTAATTCACGTAGAGTATCTGTTTCGATCTTTGAGAGATTGTTTGGTCAACAAATGAAGTCCCTGGAATAATAATGTAAATCTTTGGGAACAGAAGTCTGAAATGACTGAACACTATGATTCATAGGTGAAACAAATTTGGATTTGTGATAAGTAAATTCTTGACCAACATTAGACATAACACTATCATTGAAATGTAGCTTCAAGTTCAATAATCTGCAAAAAGCAATAACATCCTGAGCCAAATTGTCCTCTGACACAAAAAAAGCTCGAATAAAATTAAGGCCTTTATTGAGGAGATTGGTCTGTGCATCCAACAAAGTGACATGGGAGATATTCAACACATTGGAATTAGAGCATACATTCACTTTTGAGTCAAGAGTTTCAATAAACTTTCCATGTTGCTTATTCCAGTTATGTTTTCTCCCTGCCCTTTGGTAGGGCCTAAAGGGCCAGTAGTGTTAGCTCTTTTTGGGCTGGGGGAGTCTGGGTTGTGCTGCATGTCCAGGTCAGTGGCTGAGGCGGAATCCTCTGCTGATGTATCCCCAGTAGATCATTTTTTAAAATGGATCTGGGTCACGTATGTTTGATTGTTTTACTATTGCCCCCATCAAATCTGACATGCCTGTTGACACTGAAGGGTTTCCCCTTCTCATAATCCTCCTGATCCCGCTGAAATTTCCAAACCTTTCTCTCCTTTGGTTGTTGTTCTAGGTTCAGGAGATCCTTACCCAATTTATTAAGGCATGTCATATAAAAGGATTCCCCCTCAAAAATCCTTGTTTGTTCACACAATTTGGTAATTTCAATAATATCCCTATCAATTATTTGGTTATGGTAAGTGGCTAAAGCCTCGACAAACCCCATGGATGCCTGTTGCTGAATGGCTGCCCACAATTCACTGTCTATTTCACTGACTAATGGTTGTATTTTAATTCTCAACCCCCTTGGGGAGATGCCCTTGGCCAAATATGCCTTAAAAAGACGCAGATGCCAAACACTGGATCTGAGTGATCTCATGCTCTTATTTAATTTAGAGAAAAGGGCCTCACAGTTAGTCTCAGGGCTCACATTTGTGGTCCCATCACCTCTCCTGGTGCTGTCACCCATGCCAAAGACAGTAAGATCCTCCCTATCTGCGGATAAGCCCAACAATATCTGAGTAAGATCCATTTATGTAGGTTGAAAAGATTATTTTATTTACTTATTTATTTATTTATTTATTTATTTATTTATTTATTTATTTATTTATGTTACATTTGTTGACTGGGCTAGTCTAGCTGGATATATGTCCATTTTCAGTAGTGGCCCAGGGAGATAAGCTCCAAGACATAAACAAGAAAACAACAAATAAAATAATAACAACAGTGATATATACAATGCACATTACAGGATAACACAGAAATTTTAATTGAGGGCAAAAATCATAAACAGTGCAAAATGCAGGTGCATTATATAACATACAGTTAAAATGCATAATAAAGAAATAAAATAAAAGAAGACAGAGTATTGTATAGTACTATAAATAAAGAGAGTTCACTCTAAAATAAGTATCCACAGAGGTTGGAAATAATGAATTCAGAGGGAGATGATATTTATAGTTAATAAAGAAGGTCTAGCAGTTCATGAGGAGTATGGGGTAGGCAGAGCCAAGTTTGAAGAGATAGATGATTAGTCAGGTTTAGTACAAGGGCATAACCAGTATGTTCTGAGGAAAAGTTTCAGTCTGTTTTTGAAGAGCATTAAAGAGGCAAGTGAGGAAAGGTCACTGGGGAGAAGATTCCAGGATTTTCCAACAGCGTTGGAGAAGAGAGAATCTCCAGCGCTGTTGTTAGGTTTAGAGGTATGTACAAGAAGCTTGTGAGATGAACATAAGGACTTTAGATTTTTATAAGGGGTGATGAGGGTAGATATTATAGGAGTACAGGAAGGTTTATAAAGTGTCTTATGGGCAATGGTTAGCTGGTGGAATTTAATCAGGTTTTGTAGTTCTAGCCATCCTAGCTTCATTATGTTAATGCAATGGTGGGTTCTAAATGGGTTGCCTGTAGCAAATCTGGCAATGTTATTGTAGGACATTTACAATTTGCTAAGGTTATGTTTAGATAGTTTAGTAAAAATGGGTGAGGCATAGAGGAGTGTAGAGATTAGATGAGTGTGAGCTACAGTTGTTTTGGCTGTAGGTGAAAGGAAGGGTTTAATCCTACAGAGAGAGCCAAGTTTTTTGTTGACAGTTTTTATAGTATTGTTGATATGGATGTCAAAGTTCAGATTGTTGTCAATGGTGATACCAAGTAGTTTGGTGGTTGGGTCTGGTAATATAATGGTACCATTGGTGGATGTAACTGATAAATCAAAAGGAGAGGACTTGTAAGTAGGATTGAAGCAGAGGAGTTTAGTTTTATTGGGGTTCAAGAGAAGCCAATGCTGTGTGAACCATTGTTCACCTGTGTTAAATACCTTCTGGGTAAGAGAGTAAAGTTCAGAGGTGGATGTGGCTGAGCATGTCAGTGTGGAGTCATCAGCATATTGTATGCATGTGGCCTGGGGGATGGCTAGATGAAGGTTATTAATAAATATGGAGAAGAGGAGAGGTCCTAGGATGGAGCCTTGAGGGACACCAAGGGTAACGGGCAGGAGGGTGGATTGAGTATTGTGCCATAGAACAGCCTGTTGTCTTTTATCTAGGTAGGACTGGAACCACTTTATGGAACGTGCATCTAATGACAGGGATTTGAGTATTTTTGTGAGAATCTGGTGATTTACCATGTCAAATGCTTTAGACAGGTCAATAAATAGTGCAGAGGAAAGATTATTAATATTGCAGTTTTTGTTAATACAATTGGTAAAGGAAAGGAGGGCAGTGGTAGTGCTGTGTGAAGGTCTAAAACCATGTTGACAACTGGAAAGTAAGTTATTTTGGATTAAGAGGTCGAGTAATTGCCTATGGATGCATTTCTCCATGATCTTTGTCAAAGGAGAAAGGAGGGCAATGGGGCAGTAGTTTGAGAGTTCAGTGGAGTGTCCACCTTTATGGAGGGGGATAATATGGGAGACTTTCCATACGCTGGGGATGTGACCTTCACTAAAAAGATCAAACAAACAGTTCCCAATAGTGACACAGGCAATGGGGGGGGTCCTAAAAATGTATAAAACAATGAGAAATACCAGTGATCCAACAAAAAAATATAAAAATAAAGTAGTTGGTAGGACCAATAAGATCTTATCCTATAGTATTCCCAGAAAATATCCAATAAATTCAGATAATAGCCCTTGCCAACAGCTCATACAACCAACCACAAGAAATGATATAAACTCCAGGCAATGCTACGTCCATACATACATTACAAAAAAATATTGTATCAACGATTATCAAAACCAGTATGGAAAGAGGACCCCTTGACAAGAGGTATTATATTCCTACAAACCAATTGGTCCATATTCAATAAAGAGGATTCATCCAAAATTGTATAACACAAATAACCCTTCTTATAGCTAAACAAGATCAGTCTTGTCAAGTGAATGGGGCAATAGTTTGCAGGGTCAGTAGTGGCACCACTTTTGTGTAAGGGGGATGACAATGGCAGTTGTCCACTCTGGTAGGATGAAGCCTGTACTCAGGCTTTAGTTGAATAGAGTATTCAATGGCGAAGCTAGTTCTTGTTGGAAGTGGTGCAGAATACAGCCTGGGATATCATCAGATCCCATGGAAGCTGTGTTCTTTGCCCTGGATAAGGCCTTTAACAGTTGATCTATGGAGATGTGAGGTGTGGGACATATCCGGGATGTCAAAAAGGGGGAGGGGTGAAGTTTGCACTGACCCTATCTGCTAGCAGGTTGACTAAGTCAAGAGGATCAGTGTAGGTGATACTGTTAAGTACTAATTCAGAACAAACCTGGGCCTTGCCATGGAGGTTCCTGACATAACTAAAGAAGGCTTTGTGGTTTTCCTTTGTTTCAGAGACTAGTTTTGATTCATAATTGGCTTTGGAAATTTTCACTAATTATCTAATTTGCTTGACATGGCTCAGGAGGGAGTTTTTCCAATTTGGAATTTGTTATTTTTTGTCTTTGGACAGCAGTTTCTTCCTTTTGTTGTAAAGCCTCTTGATAGAGGATGTCCACCAAACAGGTTTGTGTTTCCTTGAGGAGCAGGTTTTAGTTCTGTTGGGTATGGCTGAGTCCATTCAGTTGTACAGGTGCTTGTATAGTGCATTGTTGTACTGTTCAGCATAGTTGTTTGCATCCTCTGAGGGGGGAGGTGGTGTGAAGCTACATTTGATTATGACACATTCTTTCAACTTCTGCCTTGAGCTTTGGATGTGAGTTTTGGTGGCATGATGTATCATCTTGTCTTATGGATGGGCTTGAGCTCTTCTTGCTGAGCAGGTTTGGCTTCACAGTATAATTTTTATTGAGCTGTCGCGGTAATGTCACATGAAGTAAATAATAGCGTTGACATATGCTAAGTGAATGACACTTTTGAACTTCTTTCATTATCACTCTGGTCATCATTGTCATCTGTTTTGATGTTGAAAGCATTAACTGAATGTGTTGCTAGATAACTTCTTAAACCAATTCATCTTAAAGGAACTTGGTATTAAATCTGCCATGCAATGACTTTGAATGTTCTCAGTGCTGCAGAATGAGCGAAATGTCCACGATCAATATGAAAAGGCGATGGACTGTTCTGAATCAACAGCTGCTTATGTGGATCTTTTGATATACTCATCCCATTGATCATGAGCTTCTACCATGTTTCATCAAAACAACGTCGTTCAGTCTCCAGTGCATGGCGGTATTATATCATGTGAACAAGCAGTGCATGGCAGTATTATATCATGTGAGCAAGCAGTGCATGGCGGTATTATAACATGTGAACAAGCAGTGCATGGCGGTATTATATCATGTGAACAAGCAGTGCATGGTGGTATTATATCATGTGAACAAGCAGTGCATGGGCGGTATTACATCATGTGAACAAGCAGTGCATGGTGGTATTACATCATGTGAACAAGCAGTGCATGGCAGTATTACATCATGTGAACAAGCAATGCATGGCAGTATTATATCATGTGAACAAGCAGTGCATGGCGGTATTACATCATGTGAACAAGAATTGCATGACGGTATTACATCATGTGAACAAGCAGTGCATGGCGGTATTACATCATGTGAACAAGCAGTGCATGGCGGTATTATATCATGTGAACAAGCAGTGCATGGCGGTATTGTATCATGTGAACAAGCAGTGCATGGCGGAATTGTATCATGTGAACAAGCAGTGCATGGCGGTATTATATCATGTGAACAAGCAGTGCATGGCAGTATTATATCATGTGAACAAGCAGTGCATGGCAGTATTACATCATGTGAACAAGCAGTGCATGGCGGTATTACATCATGTGAACAAGCAGTGCATGGCGGTATTATATCATGTGAACAAGCAGTGCATGGTGGTATTATATCATGTGAACAAGTATTTATATTAAAACAAGTGAAACATAGTTCACCTAAAGAGCAACATTTGTGTTTTTGCAGGGGGAAAAATGTAGCCTCACACCACCCCCCTCCACTGAGAAACAGAAATAATTCACAGTCATCAACCCTTAGACCACCTTAGGACAAATAACCAGTACTACAGTCTCCGGACCGAAAGTGTTCAGCTTTTTCACCTTTCAATGTAAAAAAATCCAATTATTCACCTATTAGTCTCTGACATTCAACTCAAGAAGGTTTCAACTTGCCAGGTTCAGCTCACTGAAAACTCAGCCTGATGAAAAGTTTAAATGTAAGGCTTTTTTTGCAAGTCCATCTGTCTACCCACACCAAGACACACACACACACACACACACACACACACACACACACACACACACACACACACACACACACACAAATACTAAAGAATAAAGATATTCCAAACACAAGGAATCTCTGCTACAGCACAAACAGAAATGGCAGTGATTTCTGATGGAAAATAAATATGGGACAATTTAACATCAATGAGCTAAACTCGACCACAAGGAACCTTGTCTGTATTATATTCAAGAAGGTATAAATAATCTATTTATAACAAGAGGATGAATCAGAATGTTGGTTTATTTACATTGTTAAAGCCTGCAAGATATAACTACACTCTAACAACATTTGGTTCACCGAGTAGCATTTTTCCTATTTGTTTTAATCAAGGTTTGTTAGACACACTTATATTGCACAAGCCAGTGGATACAATGAAATGCTTTTTTTTTTCCAAATAATTTATCCCCACCATTGTGTAATTGTGTAGTTGTTATCTATAAGCTAGTGAATGCTGTGGGCCAAGCCCCTCATACGGGGGTAGAAGGAGGTATACATAACATGTTGCAAAAAAAATTACACGTGTATTTTAGATATTTTGAAATTTCATTTTTCAATTGCTTGCAAAATCACTTTTCACACATGAGCAAAACCTTTGCCCTTTATGGATGTAATCATAAAAGTATTAAAAGATGATACAGAATAATTAAAGAATCCCTGTTAAGGACTTTATCTAGTCTATCTATTTGATGCCTAGTCTAAATAGAGAAGCCACCTCAAGCAGTAGACCCATAATGTGTGGTGTAGCCCAGGGATCAGTCTTGGAGCCTCTGTTGTTTGGAATATACTTTTCTGAGGTGCATGCCAAAACTAGTGGGCTATGGATGACCAAATTTGCAGATCACTACAAGCTGGATGCTGTCATCAATTCCCTAGTGATGTGGACATCCTCCTAGAGGGTCTCACCCAAACAAAATGACTGGTGCCAGAAACATGGCCTCAAACTGAATGCCAAAAAATTTGTCATCATCTCCTTTGGGGAGAGTGTCATCCCCATAAATTATCACATTAATAACAAGGTCTTAAGTATGCAATCATTCGTGAGGGACTTGGGCACCCAGGTTGATAGCAAACTGACTTCTGACTACTATATTGCCTCCATTGTATGGAAAGCTTTCTACATGGCCCAGCTCATTAGTAAGGGTATCTCATCAAGGGAGAAGGAGGTCATAACATCTCTATTATTCCCTTATAAGACCCATTATTGAGTATAACGCCCCTTTCAACATGTACCTCACAAAGCACATGCAGCAGCTGGAGAGATCACAGAGGTTTCTCAGCAAGAGAATCCAGGGCCTCAAACATCTACCCTACATGATAGGCTAAAAGCCCTGTCCCTCTACTCAATCTCATAAATACTCCTCAGAGGTGACTTCTGTCTGGCATACAAAGCAATCTCAGACCGCGCCTTGATGAGACTGCTGCATATCCACAAGTCAAGCTCCAATCTAGTAACCCGCACACTTGACTTCAACCTGCTCTGTGACATCAGTAGGACTTGTTGGTGGGACAGATTTGTGTCCCGGAGACCCCCCCTTCTGTGGAATAGACTCCCTCTCCACATCAAGCAGAGTACCTCATTAACCCTTTTTAAGCTCGACCTGGATAACTGGATGGGAACAGAAAATACACCTTTGGGATTTCAGCTGTTTCCCTGCTGGACAGGGGCATCAGGTGCTCACTTGTTGAAACATGGACTAAATTCTTGGCTAGGAGTGTAAGTGCCTCAGGGCCAGGAGCCTAGCAACCTTCCATGATCCTATGATCCTACACTGTGAATGCACCCTCCCAAACAACAGTGGTACTTCTTAATATGTTTGCTCCATTACACAACATTATATTAGTATCAGAGCTTTTTATGAATGTAACTGCTTTCACTGTTCAGATACAGAGTATATTTTTTATGTCCTCAAGTGATTTTTGTGGTCAACACCTGGCTAGATTTATTTTTCTTTGTAACAGCTTAACATATAGCCTACCCTTAGCTTATTAGCTGGATTCATAAGAAGATATTGCATTTGACAAGTCTCACAAAATTACAAAACATAAAGTTATAAAAATATGTTTCAGCTTTGCAGAAATGTCATTGCAGTTTTATTTTTTTCCATATGTTTATCAAACATTTTCCATTGTTCATAGTAGTAATTCATGATTGCGACAGTTGCCATTTATCAGTTTTCTTCTTGAATTAATTTTTTTCTCATAAAAAGCTCATTCTTGCACTCGCAAGGCAAAATCATATATAGCAGACGACATTAAATGTCTGGCAGGAGTATATCATAAAATACTGTATTTATGAGGATAAATTATACTTTATGAATGTAGCCCTCATTTATAAATGTTAATATTTTCACCGTACCTTTCTATCAACTATACTGTCATCTCAAGTTGTCACCTCATTATTGTCATTGTGAGTAACTGTTAAAAATCCCAAGTGAGCTCTGCAGCTCATCAAGGAAATAATTACACCGAACACTGAAAGAAGATCATGATAAGATAAAACGGACAGCTTAACACCATGCATTGGCAAAATGTTACTTTATGTCACTTATGCTACTTTACGTGGGACAATTCAAACACAGCATGGCAAATTCAGGCCTCTTATGACATGGTCACTATGGACCTTTTTAAATAAAACCAGCCCTGACTGGTTGTACATGTTCTGACTCCGTTTGCTTACTACATGCAGTATGTACTGAATACTCTATATTTCTATATTTTCATTCTTCTATTCATGAACTAAGATCAGTAAAACCCAGGAAGCTCTTTTCATACATGACGCAGAAGGAAATATAAGTTATTTGCTGACTGTCATGCAGCTGGCAAGAATGGAGATTACTGGATTTAAACTCAGTTCTTAGATTTCCCAGCATAGCATCTCAAGTAATCTGCTGCACCATTTGCCTCTGTAGCACATGACACTAATGTATATGCATGCATATGATCTGATTACGTCAGTTCTGCAACAACTGCATTAATTGGAGCGCTAGGTTTCTTCATTTGTATGCAATGGATATTGTATAAAATACCCCTAAAACGTATACAGTGAGGGCATGTCAAGGTACTACAGCCATCTCCATTCAGAAAGCAATAGAAAGTAACTAAAAAGATTGCAAGAAAGAAGGATGCCCCCTTCTGACCAGGATGTCATGTTACATGATTCTGCCAGTAAAGTAATGGTAGAAAAGGGTTAAATGTGAGAGTGAACAGCAACAAATGACTTTGACACACACACACACACACACACACACACATATGCAAAAAAAAACATTTATATATATATATATATATATATATATATGTGTGTGTGTGTGTGTGTGTGTGTGTGTGTGTGTGTGTGTGTGTGTGTGTGTGTGTGTGTGTGTGTGTGTACACGGATCTACTTCTAAATACCAAATTTCCATAATTCTGAAAATCAAACTACTGAGAACAGAATGCTGAAATTACAAAATATTGAAAGCTTAAAATACCGATGCTCAAAATAGTGAAAGTTTAGAGTGCTGAGTGTTATAAGACTGAAATTTAAAGTGCCAAAATGTCAAATACTATTAATAACATAGGATGTACTTATTTAGTGTTTGTAAATGAGGTATGTCTCTTTAAAATTGTATTGAAATTATGTGAACAAATATGGCAGATGTTTCATATGCTCCCAGCATTAGTGGAACTGTGTACAGTACTGTAAGGTAAGAAAAAGGTATATGCCCTTTTCCCCACTGTAGTGCGATCCCAGATTTGGGGATGGGAGGTGTAGCCCCCCCCCCACTTAGGTGGGTTTTAGATAGTCCAATTCATAGAAGGAAGGTAAGTTAGTAGTTATTTAATTTTTCCAAAGTGTTCTTCCTTGTTTTTTGGAAGTACACAGTGTTGTTTTTCTATAGTACTGATTTGGTGTAGGGAGTTGTATGTAAGGTTTGCATTTTTGGATTCGGTATTTTGAGCTTCGGTATTTTAAGGTTTCAAATAGTTTGAAATTTTGACATTCCATTCTTGGTATTTTTATTTTCAGGATTATAAAAGTTTGGTATTTAGAAGTAGATCCATACACACACACACACACACACACACACACACACACACTTGTGTGTGTAAAATGATTTGTCTGATGCAGTGCATTTTTTTGGCACAGACGCTGAACATTTTGATTATGTCACATGAATTCTGAAAAGAATATGAATTAATGTTTGCAAAGTACTAATTGCAAACTCATTTATAAGAGGAAATTACTAATGATCAGAGAATTCACATATTGATTTGTATAAAAAATAGCAGAAAGCAATTTTCTAACAATGTATAAGATGTCAAATTAATGTTAACATACTATAACTTCTGCACTAAATAGGAACAAATTAATGTATGAATATTTAAGCAACTGAACAGAGAAATTCTGTAAGCTAATGAATGCTATAAAATAAAAATTAAACATATTTTCATATAATGTTTCATACAATTTCATTTAAAATTACATAATGTGAATTGCAGCAGCTTAAAAAAAGAGGGGACAATGATTGTTCAGAAGAAACAAAATATAATTTAGGATTAATGTAAAAGAAAAAAATGAACATATTAGAAATATAAATTTGTGTGAAATTAGTTAACATTATTTGTCACTGCTTAAAGAAACAGAAATGTGCCATCAGTGTGTTTGGTCTGAAGTATCATAGCTTACACTTTTTATTCAAATGCCATTTTAAAAATCAAACTGTTTGATACAACATTTGAACAGTGAATTTAAACAGATTCCAGGACTGATAGACATGATCCTGTATGAGTCCAAACACACTGTGGATGCTGTCATGTATGGAAATGTCCATTCTCTGAGTCCCAGGTACCTCCAATATATGAGCGTGCCCTGAGCTTGTGTCATTAATAGAATCATTGTCATGATAGTGTGCAACTTCTAGGCAACACAGAGATATAAAGAAGGAACTGAGCTTTCTCAGTATCCTACACACATCAATGACTCAACAGACCCTTACTCAGATACAGGCCACCTGCATAAAAGAAGCAGGACACACCAGAGCCATAGGAAGGCCATTTGGCAATCTGGGCAATGCTCATATTTGGCATCCCTCCCCCCCATTTGAAGATGAAGGCCAAAAAAAGTCTGTCAGTGCTGAAGACTAAAAAAATGTTCTGTCTTTCCTCAGGCTTTATGACACACAACATGACAAAGTGTATGCTGTGCAAAAAACAAATATATGTATTTTTTTATGTTTCTGAGGGAAAATTGTATGGTAAGCATGGATTGGGGAATAATAGCTGTTAAAGACAAGGAGATGAAGGAGGGTTGTTAATTTGTTGAAATGTGGACTGGGGGTATACACCTGGGGTGGAAGGGGACGTTTAAAACGTGTCACTAATGGGCAGTGCACATGTACCTATGCTCATACGCGTGCACAGACACACACACACACACACACACACACACACACACACACACACACACAGAGAGTGGTAATTGTATATGTGTGGGTGGGTGTGTCTATGAGTTTGTGTGTGTGTGTGTTACTCTGTGCATTTACGTGCATAGGTCGTTCATGTGTTTGTGTGTGTGTGTGTGTGTGTGTGTGTGTGTGTGTGTGTGACTGTGCATCTTTTCTGAAAATGAATGAGCAGAAACCCAAGAACCCAGGAACAAATGAACCAGCAGCCGCATAACTGTACAGCCTACAGATGCAGACAGTATTAAGCTGTGTATAATGCAGTTTACCTGTGCTGTGGGTACATAGTAAAATTTATGAAATTACATGATAAACCTTTCATGGCTAATATTTGCTGTAGTAGTCATATTTCATTATGGAGGCCATTGACAATGCAGTCACTAGAACAAATGTTATACATGCAGGGTAGACAGCAGGAAGAGGAATCACAGCTACTGGGATGTGTTTATGGGCAATGTTCTTCAAAAAAGTTTCTGGTTCAAGTACATGTTGTTGTTGTCATTGTGTCTTTCGGCTTTTCCTGGTTAGGGGTCGCCACAGCGGAACTCCGGTCTGCTAATGATTGGCAGTTGATTATGTGCCGGGTTGCCAGCCCTGACGCACAACCTTCAACAAAGGTTCGCCCATTCACGTATGTCTCCACGCAGAAGACGCTCTAGCTGAGAATCAAACCAGACAGCGTCTTACTGTGAGGCGACAACGCTACCGCAGCACCACCTGCTTCAAGTACATACATACTAGAATTCATTTCCAAGTCTTTATAGATAGGTGAGAAGTGTTTGTAGTATAACCTCTATCTAACAGTAGAAGAATCAGCATGTATAAATGTTACACTGCTGTTGTGAATGTATATATGTCTGTGTGCACTGAGTCCTCAAATACCAGTGTTTGCTGCTGCAGGAGATTTATTTTTTTTTTTTACAATGTTGCAGTGTTTTGGGCATTATACTAAAAATATGTTGCTCAACTGTACTCTTCAGTGTAACAAATCGATGCATGTTTAATTATTTTGTTTGTATAAATAACCCACCTATAACCATATTGCTACATGGTTTAAGGTCCGTACTTTGTTGCACCATCGCACCTATTGTGAATTGCACCAAGCATATTACTCCATTGCACATATTTATTAGTATAGCTGCTCCATTCCTTAGCTTGTAGTGATATGCAGCTGATCTGTTGTACACCTATGAATTCTGCAGGGCCGTGGTGTAGGAGTTGTATGCAGCAGCCCTCCCTGCTCGTTGCAGACTAACTTTATAATTCTCACTGCTTGTTTCCCCCTAACATGCACACAGAAACCTATGGTTGTGTCCCCCTACTCAATAAAAAACAACTGCAGGATCACTACACCTCAGAGGAAAGGAAGATTCCTCCACACGTTGACTTCCAATAATTCTACTAACTATGGTTCCTTGCATAGCTCAGGACTATCTGCTCCTCAGTCTTGAACAAAAATATGCTTCACAGGAATGTGTATTGGTGATAATTTTGTAAATATTTAGTGCTGTTATAAGAACATTTTTTAATATTGATTTGGATGTGGCATGAAAGCCAAAACAGAAACAATGTCTGAATGAGGACACAGTTTTTAAATGGCTGAACATTTTACACATATTAGTGCTTCTGATATTACCAGAAGCAATACAAGAATTTGAGATTCTGCTTCAACATTGGGGAAAAGATAAACTTTTTAGCACTCTCCCTAGCATAACACCAGATTATGATGATGCTTAATGGTTGTTAAGCACACCCCTAAGCAGTGTTAACTAACTGTGGACAGTGGCAGCCAGCAAAGAACAGCAGCAGAAGGCAGAATGGCTTTGTTTCTCCCTGCTGTCTTTGAAAATGACTCATATTGTTCTTAAATTTTTTGATTTTGTTGTAAACCATTTAGTATTACAGTCGGTCAGTAATGCCAGACATTAGAGTTTCATAAATCTCATTGTTTAGAAAATGCATACTGATGCAAAAACTTGTTTTTCTGTTACTTTTTAAGTGAATAAGAACAATATTTAGAAACAGTCTTTAATTTTGATCATTTGTCCCACAATTATTTTTGAATCTGTACAGATTTCTTAAGCAATGAAACTAAAAGGTGTCTTGCTGTCTGTATAAGTGCACAAAATGCCTTACTGGCTTCAAAACCAGTAGCAAACTTTGAACTCCTACACTTTTTTCCATTGTTTGTAACTAGTACTATATGGAGCAGATAAAGCTCCATGCACTACAAAGAATTATGATCATAGCCTTTTATGTGTCCTCGATGTGAATGCCAAAAAATTACTTCTGAAGCTTTGATCACAAGGTGAATTTTTAGGCATCCATGTTCATAGGTTCATACTAGGCTATCTGCCCTAGGGCATTTATAAGCCTAGCCAGAGTGTGTTTGGCTTTCGCCACCCATTTTAAATTAATTTTGCTATGCCCTTTTTCGAGGTTAGTATACTGTGCCTCTGTCTAACAGTGACACAGAAGTGATACCCGGGGTAAACCTACGATCTCCCATCCACTCATCAAGATTCCTCTTGAAGAGAGTCAATGAGGGACTCTGCCTAACCTGGACTGGGATTTTATTACAGAGTGAAGGGAGCCTCTGGGTTATGAATCTGTCCCTCCAGCATGTTCTATTTATTTCAGTGCTGAGATTCAAGTCTGTCGAGTGCGTAGCTCGATGGGATTTGGATTTTCTGAGGTGCAGCGTGTCCATTAATTCTGGGTTGGACATGGCCTTATACGTCAGGCACAGATTGCCTCTGAGCAGGCGGTATGCCACTGAGTAGAGCTGGAGTTTCTTTAACCGGGCAGCATATGGCATATGTTTGAGCCCTTTGATCCTCTTGGTGAGGTACTTTTGGGGTCTTTCTAGTTGCTGCAGGTGTCTGGTAAGGTACATCCCAAAAGGGGCATTGTACTCAATTATGGGCCTGATGAGGGATGAGTAAAGAGGCACGATGACCTCCCCTGATCTAGATGTGAATCCCTTCATGATTAGGTGGGCTATATAAAATGTTTTTCTAACCACTTTGGCCACGTGGTTGTCAAATGAGAGATTGCTATCAACTTGGGTCCCCAGGTCCCTAATTACTTCTTCTGTACTTAATGGATTACCACCTATGTGGTAATTTGTGGGCACTTTGATTTTGCCAAAGGGGATGACTATATACTTTTTGGCGTTTAGCTTGAGGCCATGGCTCTGGCATCAGTTGTCTGTTTCTATGAGGCCCTTTTGGAGGATGCTTGTGTCGGCTGGAGAGTCGATTATGGCACCCAGTTTGCAGTCATCTGTGAACTTGTTTCGCCACAGTCCTTCCGTGTTGGCCTGTACCTCCGAGAGGTCCCAGGACTAAGCTTTGTGGGACGCCACTTGTAACTGGTTTGGAGTCTGACATGGCTCCAGCAATTTTAACCATGTGAGTTCTGTCCTTGAGCCAGTTTGCAACCCATCTAGTGACATAGGGGTTTATATTTAATTAATTTAAATTATATTTAATTGGAGAGACCCCAAAAGTTCCTCACCAAAAGGATAAAGGGACTCCAAAACCTGTCATATACTGCCAGACTGAAGAAACTCCAACTCTATTCAGTTGCATACCGTCTGCTCAGAGGTGACCTGTGCCTGACATACAAGGCCATGACCAACCCGGAATTAATGGACATGCTCCACCTCAAAAAATCCAAATCCACCAGAATCACTAGAGCACGTGACTTAAACCTTAGCACGGATATAAATAGGACATGCTGGAGGGATAGATTTATCACCCAGAGACTCCCCATGCTGTGGAATAAAATCCCGGTCCATGTGAGGCAGAGCAGCTCGCTGGCTCTGTTCAAGAGAAATCTTGACCAGTGGATGGGAGATCGTAGGTTTACAATCATCTCTGTGTCACTGCTGGACAGAGGCACAACAAACTAATGGGCACATTATTTCTAACATAAGGGCCACATAACTTTGGGCTAGGCTTATAAATGCCTTAGGGCAGATAGCCTAGTATAAACCTATGAACCTATATTTAAGCTGGTGAGCTTATCTATAATGCCTGAGTGGGGTATTGTATCAAAGGCTTTTGCGAGGTCCAGGTAGGCTGTGTGGACCACCTTCCCCTCGTCAATAGCCTTGGTGACTGTTTCAAAGAAATCAACCAAGTTTAAGAGGCAGGATCTGCCCTTAACAAAGCCGAACTGGGTAGGATCCGGTGTCTGTAGGTCCCCAATATCTTTATTTATGAGGTCCATGATGATCCTTTCCATAGCTTTGCAGACCAAGCTAGTCAGGCTTATGGGGTGATAGTTTCCAGGATCCATTGAGGCACCACCTTTGTGGAGAGGGACCACTGTTGCTCTATGCCACTCTTTGGGTACATATCCTGTAGTAAGGCTGAGATTGAACAGTAGTTTTATGTTTGGGTTTAGCTCTTTTTGGAGTTCATGTAGGACACAGCCCGGGGACACCGTCTGGTCCCATTGATGCTGTGATTTTTGCTTTGGAGAGGGCGGCTCTTACCTGAGCATCTGAGATGTCAGGGGGGCAGCACTCTGCTGGGATAGATATTTGCCCTTTTGGTGGGGAGGGGGGAGGTTTGCGCTGAATCTGTCAGCTAGGATGTTGACAATGTGTGTGGGTTTGATGTATTTTTTGTCATTTTGGACTAATTCTGAGCATATCTGGGAATTCCCACCCAGGTTCCTAACATAACTAAAGAAAGCCTTGTGATTATCCTTAATGTCCTGTGCAATTTTTCTCTCGAAGCTGGCCTTAGTCGATTTTATGAGTGCCCGTAGTTTTTTGCTAATACTGATCAGAGATGCCTTCCCTGTTTGGGATTTTGCTCTATCATGTAGTAGCTTCCTCCTTCTGTTGTATAGTTTGTTTATGGCTGGGGTCCACCAGACAGGACGTCTGCCTTTTGAGGATTGGGTCTTGGTTTTATTTGGGATCGCATGATCCATGCATTCCTGAAGGTGTTCATAGAATGCATTTATAAAGGATTCTGCGGTCATACCTCTCAACCTCTTGGAGCAAGAAATCTGGACAAAACCATACATAAAAGTGGGACAAAGGCCCAAAAATAGGAACACATTTTAAAATATTGCTCTTATAAACTTAGAAAGTGAATAGAATAACAGGTTTTGCATTCGCATATATTTTCTGAAGGGTATAAAAGTTGAAACTCAAATATTCATCATTGTTTTCTAACTTCTGTCTTTAATGATTTGCCACTAATTTACCAGAAAACCGCAATTTAATGAAAAATGGACCAAAATATGAGGCAAAAATCTGTACAGTTGTGATCCATGTCTTGAGCACATAATATGCCAGTTATAATTGGAGATTCATCCAGAGAAAGTACATTATATAGCCAGTGATATTCCACAAAATAAAATAATTTATTAAAAGAATTCCATTGCTTCTAAACACAGTGGAAAATAAAACTAATCCACATGAAACATCATTCAAAGACATTACTACATGTAAGGTAGATCCTGCCCTACTGTTGCTACTACAACCAGCGGTGAAAGGTTTGCCAGAATGATCACCTGTTGCTCCACTTGTTTGCATAATGTAATGCTGTGCAGTATAGAACACACAACAAAGATCTTACTGCATGTGTCTGGAAAAATTGCAATGGACTCCTGATCTCTCTACTCATCTAAGCATCCCTTCAGCTGTATAGCTATATAAACAACACCCCTCAAATGACAAACCTGCAGGTACTTTGATGGTATACTGTAAGTGCTTTAGCAACAGAATATGCCAAAAAAAACAAAAGAAAGAATATAAGGTGAAGGACCAGATGAGAAGGCAAGGAATGCGGGAAAAGCATAAATATAGTTGCAAGTATAGAAAACTTGTGGATGAACCTCATGTTAATCAGGAACTAACGCAAGAATGGTTAAGGAGAGGCGAATTCAAACCGACAAATGAAAGGTTAATACTGGCTGCCCAAGACAGTGGGCTATATACACGTTGTTGGTTTACAAAGTCTAATGAACATGTGGGAAAAACAGACAAATATAGGTTTTGTAAAACCAAATTGGAAACAGTCGCACACTTTGTTGCTGGTTGTGACATACTAATGGCAGAAGGACTGTATACTGAATGGCATAATAATGTGGCAAGACTGTTGCACCGGGGATTGTGCAAACATTATGGTACTGAAGTGGCTGAAAAACACTGGAAACATGAGCCACAAAGCATCATAGAAAATGATGGTCTACATCATATGGCATCATCCATTACCAACAGTTCAAAAGACAGATGTTAGGAAACTGGATATATTGGTCCAAGAAAAGACAAGAGTAGCATTGATCATTGAAATCGCCACACCCAGTGACTACAGTGTCTTGCATACAGAGAGTTATAAAATATCAGGATCTGCAGGCAAAAACAAGAGCAATGTGGAAGAAAGATACCCAAAACAGTCCCAATAGCAGTAGGAGCAATGGATCTTATAAAAAAGAATCTACAATCATATTTAGATATGTTACCAATCTATGTAACTCTGTACAAATTACAGGAGTTATTACTGGGTACATTGCAGGTGCTGCAAAGAGCATTTTTGGCTGGCATCAAAGATTGAAACATTACTAATTTTATAAACATTAATTGTACTTTGACTTAGGAATGGGGTCCATTCCTGTAATGGTATTAGAAACACAAAAAATTTGGAGAAATTAAAGAAAGAAACCATTTAAGTACACGCTGGTCTATGTTTTACATTTCTGAATGTGCTGCATTATAGCCTATCTCCTGCATGGTCTGAGGGTTTTGGATCTGGATCATCAGCCAGACATCTACAGCATATCTGATATGGCCTGCAGCACAAAACACAGAGCATATTAAATATGACCTGCTTTCTTCTGTCTTGGCATCTGCCTGCATGGCCTGCCTGTCTAGCACTTGTGTACTTACCAGTGCATTAATTCTGAGAGATATTCCCTTGCAGGAAACATCAGTATAGGCTGGACACGAGCCAAATATGAGAAACATGTGACTTGACCATGTTGTGTATTAGCACATTATATATCATAAAATAAAAATAAAACCACAAGGTATATGAAGGATGATGGCATGATATATACACGTTTTTAACATTACAAATAACTTTAATCCACACTTTCATCAAACAGCTTCTTCAAAATAATTACAGTGTTAAATTCAACATTTAAATACAACACATCAAGCACTAATCAGCAAACCAATTAAAAAAAACATTTAATATGTGAATAAAACCATAATTTATAAAAGTTTTAACCCATTAATGAATGACCTGTCTCCTATCTCCAAAAAATATTTAATGTTAACTGACCCATTCAATCCAGGTGGCTGATCTGCACTGAGGTTAATTTGCCACTCAGTTTCTTTTCTTTCAATACTTGTTTTTTAATGATCTCCTCAAATATCCATGGGTACCTGTTCTAAAATGGCAAATAGAAATTTATTGTGTCCAACACAATGAATAGTGTGTCTGAAAAGAGCATTCTTACTATCTTTTGTTTTGATGTCATAAATGTACTCTTTGGTTCTCTTGTCCAAGCATCTAGTAGCCATGCGAACATAGTAACTTGAACAACTCGAGCACAAAGCTATATAAACAACACCCCTCAAATGACAAACCTGCCAGGTACTTTGATGGTATACTGTAAGTGCTTTAACATAATGTATGGTCCCTTATAAATAAATCTGTAAACATTGCATGAATTATATTTAAAAGTCCAAAACCTTTGCTAGTAGAAGAAGGAAAATGTTGGTGTTTTGTAATATCATACTGTAGATATAAAAAAAAATCTGACAGTTCATGGAATGGAAACCATTCCTGATGATATATTGCAAACCCTCTGAAACAAAAGAGGCCTTGATAGTAAAATGTCTGTAATCTATGGCTTCCCAGGCCCTCAAGGAAATGGGTTTATGTCATTAAAGGCTCAGATGGTGTTGGTTCTCTACCCCTTGTCCTAGAGAAACAGATATGTTCTTTTGCAAATTGTACCATAATATCAAGAACTGGTTTAACAATAGTAAGGTTATCTGCAGTATCCCTAATGTGCCCCCTCTAGGCTGCTGGGAGCTCTCTAAATAACACATACCCTTGTATACACAGGAATCGGCATACTGCACACATGATGTGATTCACCATGTAGGCAGCACAGTACAGCTAAGTCCCCTTCTGTATTCCTGTCTACTGAAAAACAGTCTACAGTCCATTGGTCTGTGAGCTGACGGAATGTCAGTTATCTATACCTGCTGTGGTGGGGCTGATGTTGGTGGCTGCAGTATACAGCACTGCAGGCAAGGTCTCTAATGGTGGCTCCCAACACCTGCTGCTGCTGTTGCATGCTGTTATTAGCATGATTTCCTTTGTAGATCAAGAACTGTGGGGTTCAGTATGGGTACGCACCTCACTGCAGAATACCCATTTCAAAAGTTTTGTACTCTGTCTCATACTTTGGTTCCTTCATTCACCCTCCATGGGGCTAATTTGCATGAGGTTCCTCACTTATGTTACCTTTATCAGCATGCAGTGCATGTATTGCTATTTTGACCATTGTGGGGCCTTTGAATCATCCAGACCATGTGCGTGGTCACTACCTATTCTAATTTGCAGAGTGCAATGTCCTGCCTATGAAAACCAGCCTCAGATGATAATTTTTGGCATTAAAACATATTTCTTCATTGTTTTAATAAAAATGAGTTACAGAGCTATCTGCAGAATTTTTCCAATGAGAATTATATGACATTTCACCAAAGCAAAATGTATAACCTTTACTATATTATATTTCACCAGAGTAAATATAATAATGTTATAGAACTTGGCTTTTTCTGTTTATATTACCTTTAAAAAACTATGATATCTGACTGGCAAGGTTATGTTTGTTTTTGCAACTAAATTCAACACACAGAGTAAATGCAGACTTATAAATAATGCATTAGAGTGCATCAACAGCAACATGGTGTGGCATCGTAAACCAACTAAAACAATCATCAACAGCTAATAACAAGCCCCTGTAGAACTAATAATCAGAAATAACTGCATATATGTATAAGACTAAAACATGAGATAAACCATCAGAACTGTAATAATTAGACCTAAAGCTACACTGTAGGCATTTCAGGAATATACAGTGCAAGGAAATCAACATTAACATTTCTAAATTGCAAATTAAGATAACTTTTCAAATGCCCAGTAAGTCCTGTTTTTGGTGATTTCTTGGGGACATTTCCAGAGGCTAAGATTTACATAAAAACCAAAATCAGGAAGTTTAACAATCTTTTTTTTTTCTGTACAGCACAGTGAAAAATGGTCATCTGGTAACTACCTATGACAGGGGTGACACTGCAGTCTGGTTCTGTAAAACTTTAGAGGCTAGATGTGGAAGTTTTCTAGGGTTCCATACTGAAATGTCAGCCCTCAAAATGATGAGTGCTGACAAGCCAAAAACAAAAAAAAAAGACCGAAAATCCATGAAAAGAGCGTATCTTGAAGACTGCTGTTCTCCTTTACTTCTTTTTGTCCAGGAAGAGAGCCCCCCTTCAGCACCTCCACACTCCTCTAAATTATATCACGTTGCCAACTCCGTGATCACCATGCCTCAGAGAAAACAGAATATTCAGAGAAATGGTTATCTTGGATTTAGTATATGGAAGTCTGTTTTTCTACCATTCAGTCTGCATGTTTCAGAGCTCCCTCTAGCTGGTCCATCCATTTCAAATAGTTGCTGTTTTGAAGACGACATGCACAGTCAGACAATCCTACATTTTATGCTTAATTCAGCACATGGATATTAACAGCTAGCACAAACAGAAGACAATTTATTATTCTGCTTTATACTGTCCTCTGGGGTCCCTTACTCATCAAATGAAAACTTATAGCAATTTTCTTGAAATGTAGATGTAGAGTACAAATAATTTGTGTGTGTAATAAATGAATTGCAGCTTTGTCATCAGAACATAAATTGTAAAAATTATTCAATTTATTTAACAGTACTGAAACATATTCCTTGTTTAGTGTGATGAAAAGATCATAAATGTGCCTAGGTTTGTCCAAACAATCAATCACTTTAATGAGAGGCATCACATAGGACCTTGTCAAAGATGACTACAGATCCTGGTCAGGTCTCCTAAAAGAGAGCTTGACATTACATAGCTTAATAGCAAATGCCTCCAGGAATAACTATGGGAAAGTTAATTGGCTTCCTTCAAATTTTCTTAGCTGCCCAAGAATTATCAGTCTGAATGAAATGGGATATTTTCATTATGCCAATCTCTCACACTGAGTCCACTGAATGCGGGTGCCTCCTATGTGTATCTCTGGGAAACTTTAAAGTAGAATGCCTGCTCCAAGAGGAAACTGTAAGCCAAACGTTTTCCTCAGTAACTGGCAAGTTCTCTACATAGCTATTAATAATGGCCCTTTGGGGCATGAAACAAACTTTATTGCACCACAATGGTATGACGTAAGGTGGATAAGTAAATGTGCACCACCAACTTAGCCCACAATGTCTTTTACATATTACCAATGTTGCTGAAAATAAATGCCTTAGGATAGGCCTTGAAGTTTGGCACAACTTACCCTCCAGCATACATTGGCACATGTATAACCTGTCTTAACAGCATCTTTTCTTTTACCCTTCGAAGTGTATTCCAACAATAATTTCAGTGATTTATCTACCTATTTAGATGAAGCAAGAGGAAAGAGGTGCCATGTGGTGCATGATTTAGGAGCTAGCATCATTTTAACTATATGTATCAGTCCTAAAAGTGAGAGATCAAGATGTCTCCATGTGTGGACTGTGACACAGAAGCTTTCCCATAGTGCTTTATGGTTTTGATTTACCATTGTAGAATGAATAACAATCTTTCTGAAGAAAATTATATTCCTTTAATATAATGTATACATCTTTTTAGAGAGAATGAATAAATTCATAAAACCAAGAAATATTTAGAATGTCTATTGGTCAGTTTTTACAAATTCTACAATTATGGTCAACTTCAGCAAAATAAGATGCAGTCTTATTGGGTGCCATATTGGCATTATAAAAAAATCATAAACTAGGTATAGCAACATTTTGGAAAAATGATATCCTTTAAAGGAAATGCTTACCATTGTAGTTCTAGGTATAGAAAACCAACCAAGATATAGAAATTTGA
Source organism: Protopterus annectens (assembly GCF_019279795.1). Lineage (NCBI taxonomy): Eukaryota > Metazoa > Chordata > Ceratodontiformes > Protopteridae > Protopterus > Protopterus annectens. The sequence continues at coordinate 457,278,303 of NC_056743.1, forward strand.
TTTATACCATAGAGATTGTTAACTTTAATATTATACCATGGCTGATTGGCCAGCGTGTTATACTAATGGAAAAGGTCCCATTAGTATAACTCGTTTGTCTATTGTGGAAAAATGGGGTTAACATGAGACACTTTTTAAAATAAGCAACGGAAATGTCCATTGCTTATTTTATGTTAAACCCATTTAACGAGACAGTTTTAGAAAAAGCAACGGAGAAAGCAAGATCTCATTTTTAATGTGTTCGCTATGTTAAATGAGTTTAAAAATAAGCAACAGAGATGTCTATGTTAAACTCATTTAACATGGAGATCTTGCTTTCTCCGTTATCATTGCTTCTGATGTACTGCGCAGGCGTAGTAGTACATCAGAACTGCGCGGATGCCAGACATCTGCGGAAGGGCAGTAAACAGGCATTATACTATGCCATTATTTAGTTTCTTTTCTTAAATAATGTCATAATATAATAAATAACCACTTCTGGGTGTGGGTAGGTTGGCTTTGTTTGGTCCCTCGGCAAACCCGTGTGGAGTAAAATGAATTTATTGCTATAATATATTAATTAAATAGTAATAAAAAGATTAAAATGGTACATTATTAAAAAGAGCTAAAACAAATTATCTGAGGTACACTATTTAAGCAGTTTAGTAACATTTTACTTAAATGTATTTGCTTCTGTCTTCCTCTTTTATACAGCTGCCTGTCTTATGGGTAATAAATTCATGCAGTACCTGTAGAAGCATCAGGAATGTAGGACCTTGTCAAAGAGTCAGGTGACTACAATTATGAAATGTGATAATCTTGTTAGGCCTTGGTTTTCTGACTAAGTCCATTTAATGGTGGCGCCTCCTATCTATAGTTTCAGGAAATTCTAAAGTGGCATATTTGCTCGTCATGAAAAGTGCAATCTGAGATTTTTCTGACCATTTAGCAAGCTGTGCATGTACAAACATATGCAATGCCATCCTCAGCATGGAGCAGGTAACACATTATTGTACCAAAAAATAGTATGATGCGAGTTGAATGAGTGAATTCAGACACCTGTTTTACCCTACTTTCATGAGTCTCTAGGAAATGAATCGGCATAAAAGCTTTAGTGTAGGCCTTGAAGTGTGGTGTGCCAAGCCCACCATCACACCTACAATCTAAGCATACATTGGTATTTATAACAACCTGTGATGATGGCTTTGTCCTTTCACCGTCCCTAATACAATTTATCTGCCATTTAAATGAACAAGAGAAAAAGATGCCTGACCCCAAAAAAAATAAAAATTAGGAGCTAGCATAATCTTAACCATATGTATCCTTCCTAAAATGGGGAGACCAATATATCTCCATGCATGGGTTACCACACAGAAGTTTTTTTTTCTGTATTGTTTTTAAGTTTAACTATATAATTTTAAAAGGAAGTAGGGTAATTATTATTAGAAGTGTACTAATTTAATTTATTAGATATACAATTCCAAATAGCTTAAACATCCTCACAGATTCAAAAAAATATATATATATATATGAGCAACCCCTACTTGGTCGTTTTTACAAATTCAGCAGTTTGATCTAGGTTCTAGAGAATACAATTCGGTCTTAATGGGTGCCATATCATTATGAAAAGTCATAAACTGAGGATAATAACATTTTGTTAAATGAATATTGTTTAAATGAATATAGTTTTACATTTCATAAAGTATCATATCTGTGTCATACCTGTAGAAACAGTGTGCTTGTGAAATTCAGATCTCTGGATTCAGAGTTCATGTCAATAACTGAATCTACAGACTCCAAAAGTCATCCATTTGCTCAGCATGTAATTCTCCATCCCATAAACCAGTGGTTATCCACAATACTGATTGCATTTGCAAGATGCAGTCATAGCGGCAGACTTTCATTGTCAGAGTCAGTTGTATGACAGTGATGTCTCATGAGAGGCAGGTGTTCCATGTGTAAGACTATGTTGTGCATTTATTGATGCATTACTGAGTGTGTAATATCTTTCCCATCATTAGTGTACTTGTAATGTAGGTCTGATATTAAGAGAGCCAGAGGCACATTAGTGTCAGTATCATAACTAAAATCTTAGTGGTTCATTAATTTAATGTTTGCTTAGCATTTGAATCTTCAAATCCAGTGAACTATTTTGTCACTGTCGGACCTACTGTCAAGCAGGCCACCTTGTTGAAGATCCTTCAAAGACCTGGCCTCTATTTCTGTGTTTTTTTTTCTTCTAAAGCAATATCTACTATCTGCAAGAGTGTTCTTCTCTGTAGGTTTCTACACATTTTGCATTCTGGTACTGTGACTGCAGTCATTCACTAAATACTGTTTGTCTGCCCAGCAATCAATAATATTTTTGCAATATCCTCTTTCACAGGCATGCTATTTATACAAGTAAACATTTCTTAGTGTAGAGCCTACATTTATAAGGAAGTAACGTTCTGTAAATACTGAATGAATAGCCTACTTCAGTTTTTGCAAAGAAAAGAGTAAACAGGCTACCATGGTAGGAGGAAGATAAAGAAAAAGAATGGGGTAGATGAGTGAACAAAGAGTGTCATATAGAGGCAGACGGGTTTGGGTAACCACAAAGAGTGTCATATAGAGGCAGACGGGTTTGGGTAACCACAAAGAGTGTCATATAGAGGCAGACGGGTTTGGGTAACCACAAAGAGTGTCATATAGATGCAGAAGGGTTTGGGTAACCTTACTTCCATTGACTAGATGGCCTCTTTCTCTGGGTCTTCACGAAATATGGCCAGTGTAGTGGCAGGTTCCCCTGACAGATGTGTTCAGATCACTGATCTCTGCAGAAGTGCATGATGACTGAAGGACAGCAAGTGCGGATCCCTTGTACAAGGGGAGGAGCAGTGAAAATCCAGGGAACTACAAACCTATTATCTTAGTGCCATCAGCAAGGAAAGTAATAAAGAGAATCCTTGGGGGAAGGCTTGTTCTAGTTGGCAACAATCTCCAGAACAACAACCAACAAAGGTACGTGGACAGAATAAACTTAGGACTGAGTTACAAGAGAACATGTCAGAGACATACCAGCAGACATTGTCTACCTGGACATCAGAAAGGCCTTTGATAAAGTCACACATACGCAGCTACTAGGAAAACTGAAGAGCCCAGGATAGGATTCAGACTAAGGAACTGGATTACTACACGGCTGAGTGTTTCAATCAAAGAGTTTTTGCAAAAGTGTTGGGGAACTACCAGAACCACATGGGGCCATTGATTGAACTGCCCATCTGGTTGCTTTTTGGTATGAAAGCCAAAACTCCAAATGACACCGCACACATAAGGGAAGGATAGCATGACAGCTGAATCTGCTGCGAGTGAGCATTGCCATTCTCACACCCCTATCTAATCAACACAAGGACTCCAGGGACAGAGTCATGTCTGTGATTCTAGCAAGCCTTCCTACTAAATTGTCACTGTATCCCATGGGCCATGGCTTGCTGTGGCAGGACATTCACAGAAAGACCATCAAGGTTCTGCACATAACCAGAAGTACATTTGTGAACAGTTAAATTCTTGAGTGGAATTTGACAGTTATATAAATATTTATATTAAGACTTTTCAATAGTTTTTCTTCTTAATCTTATTTTATAATTAATTGTAACATGTTTCTATGCTGCATGTTTATATCAATGCAAGTTGCCTACACATATGTCTTTTCCATTCAAGACTTGATGACATTTCTATTTTTTGCTACAGCTAATGATACCTTGACTTTTGGGATGCCTGTGTTATAACAATTATGATTCATGGTATTCACAATTTGGAGCTCAAAAAAAAACCTCTGCAAATGGCAATCTGTAAATAAAACTATTATGGCAAACTGCACTGCTTGAATGACAGTTCATACAGCAATGCTGTATTGTCTGATAACATCTCAGCTGGCATCCTATTTGGATGCAGAATTACCCTTTCCTTGTGCTAAGCATCTTCATGTAACCTTGATGTTTTTTGTCTTTTACTGATGTCTGCAGTTTCACCTACACAGCGCTTTGTCTTCCTCGTGATCAGTAAAAGACCTTGGTTTACAGCTGCTGCAGCTTTAGACTGTAGACTTTCCCATGGATTGCATATTTGTACTCCATCTCTGGCCTGTAAATCCATAGTAATCTTCTACTATTTCCATCACAGCAATATTTCTGTCTCTGCTGGTATGCTGAGATTTTTTAAGAAATTCCTTTGGTCTGCATTGAGTTTTTAGCATTAGTAATACAGCTGAAGCTGGTATTGTGCTTTTCAGTGTTCTCCCATCAAAATTTACACTGGTGAAGTCAATACTTGGGGGCATGGACAATATGGAGAGCTGTTAGTAGCACTGGAACTTTGCTTTGCTTATTTTGATTTATTCTGACAGGAATTTTTATCAGAAAATAATTTTAAATTCTTTTTTTCCTGGAAGATTAATATTAAAGTGGTTATCTATAATTTTACAGAAAATCCTAGCTGATGATTTTTCTATTATTTGTTCCTGTCAGAACTGCTTTTTGCTTCATTATTTCAATGAGTCACTCGAAAGGAACTACACATAAATATATAATGAAAAAAGAACTGCATTACAGTGTATACTAACTAGTATCCAGGATCTGGCATCAAAAATAGATAAACTGGTGGTGAAAATTGATAATTTTAAAGAAGAAAATAAGAAACAGATGTAATTGTTAAATTAGGTGATTAAACAACAGTCATAGCAACTAGCAATTGAAGAAGCAATGAATGACATGGATGGGAGAGTGGCTGAAAATGAGAGCCACATTGAAATTTTCTCAAACAAAATTCTGAACTTATAGAAAAAATAGAAGACCTAGAGAGTAGGTTAAGAAGAAATAATATACGAATCTATGGAATACCAGAGAAGGAAGAAGGAGACAACATGATTTTATTTTTAAATAACTGGCTTCCTAAGTCCCCAAATTTACTTGAAGCTCTCATAGGTTCATACTAGGCTATCTGCCCTAGGGCATTTATAAGCCTAGCCAGAGTGTGTTTGGCTTTCGCCACCCATTTTAAATTAATTTTGCTATGCCCTTTTTCGAGGTTAGTATACTGTGCCTCTGTCTAACAGTGACACAGAAGTGATACCCAGGGTAAACCTACGATCTCCCATCTACTCATCAAGATTCCTCTTGAAGAGAGTCAATGAGGGACTTTGCCTAACCTGGACTGGGATTTTGTTCCAGAGTGAAGGGAGCCTCTGGGTTATGAATCTGTCCCTCCAGCATGTCCTATTTATTTCAGTGCTGAGGTTCAAGTCTCTCGAGCGCATAGCTCGATGGGATTTGGATTTTCTGAGGTGCAGCATGTCCATTAATTCCGGGTTGGACATGGCTTTAAACATCAGGCACAGATCGCCTCTGAGCAGGTGGTATGCCACTGAGTAGAGCTGGAGTTTCTTTAACTGGGCAGCATATGGCATCTGTTTGAGCCCTTTGATTCTCTTGGTGAGGTACTTTTGGGGTCTTTCCAGTTGCTGCAGGTGTCTGGTAAGGTACATCCCAAAAGGGGCATTGTACTCAATTATGGGCCTGATGAGGGATGAGTAAAGAGGCACGATGACCTCCCCTGATCTAAATGTGAATCCCTTCATGATTAGGTGGGCTATATAAAATGTTTTTCCAACCACTTTGGCCACATGGTTGTCAAATGAGAGATTGCTATCAATTTGGGTCCCCAGGTCCCTAATTACTTCTTCTGTACTTAATGGATTACCACCTATGTGGTAATTTGTGGGCACTTTGTTTTTGCCAAAGGGGATGACTATACACTTTTTGGCGTTTAGCTTGAGGCCATGGCTCTGGCACCAGTTGTCTGTTTCTATGAAGCTGAAAATACAAGAGAATAGACTCCTCCTTGACAGCAGCAGCAAGCAACCACGAACGTTGTCTTAACGCAATTTTATTGATTTACAAGCGTTTTCACCACACAACAATGTGGCTTCTTCAGAGAAAAAGTAATAACAATATAAAATAGTGCACACCTCTGTTTCTATGAAGCCCTTTTGGAGGATGCTTGTGTCAGCTGGAGAGTCGATTATGGCGCCCAGTTTGCAGTCATCTGTGTACTTGGTCAGCCACAGTCCTTCCATGTTGGCCTGTACCTCCGAGAAATATATACCGAACAAGAGAGGTCCCAGGACTGAGCCTTGTGGGATGCCACTTGTAACTGATTTGGAGTCTGACATGGCTCCAGCAATTCTGACCATGTGGGTTCTGTCCTTGAGCCAGTTTGCAACCCATCTAGTGACATAGGGGTTTATATTTAACCTGGTGCGCTTATCTATAATGCCCATGTGGGGTATTGTATCGAAGGCTTTTGCAAAGGTCTAGGTAGGCTGTGTGGACCACCTTCCCCTTGTCAATGACCTTGATGACTGTTTCAAAGAAATCAACCAGGTTTAAGAGGCAGGATCTGCCCTTAATAAAGCCAAACTGGGTAGGATCCAGTGTCTGTAGGTCCCCAATATCTTTATTTATGAGGTCCATGATGATCCTTTCCATAGCTTTGCAGACCAAGCTAGTCAGGCTTATGGGGCGATAGTTTCCATGATCCGTTGAGGCACCACCTTTGTGGAGAGGGACCACTGTTGCTGTACGCCACTCTTTGGGTACATATCCTGTAGTATGGCTGAGATTGAACAGTAGTTTTATGTTTGGGTTTAGCTCTTCTTGGAGTTCATGTAGGATGCAGCCCGGGACACCGTCTGGTCCCATTGTTGCTGTGTTTTTGCTTTGGAGAGGGCAGCTCTTACCTGAGCATCTGAGATGTCAGGGGCAGCACTCTGCTGGGATAGATATTTGCCTTTTGGTGGGGGGGGGGAGAAGTTTGCGCTGAACCTGTCAGCTAGGATGTTGGCAATGTCTGTGGGTTTGGTGTATTTTTTGTCATTTTGGACTAATTCTGAGCATATCTGGGAATTCCCACCCAGGTTCCTAACATAATTAAAGAAAGCCTTGTGATTATCCTTAGTGTCCTGTGCAATTTTTCTCTCGAAGCTGGCCTTAGACGATTTTATGAGTGCCCGTAGTTTTTTGCTAATACTGATCAGAGATGCCTTCCCTTTTTGGGATTTTGATCTATCATGTAGTAGCTTCCTCCTTCTATTGTATAGTTTGTTTATGGCTGGGGTCCACCAGACAGGACGTCTGCCTTTGGAGGATTGGGTCTTGGTTTTATTTGGGATTGCATGATCCATGCATTCCTGAAGGTGTTCATAGAATGCGTTTATAAAGGAATTGAGAGAGCACATAAATCTTTTTCAACCACACCACTAAAAAACAATCCACCTTTTCCTAGATCAATTATAGTTAAATTCATGTCAAGTCAGGATAAAGACTTAGTCCTGAAGATAGCCTGGGCTAACTGACCTATAAAACTAAGAGACAACTCCATAAGATTTAATAATGACTATTACACTTCATTAAAAGCTTATAGAATGTAAACATCAAAGCTCAGACTGTGTTCCTGGCTAAAATAAGGATTTCCTTACCAAAGGGACAAAAGACATTTAATTAAATGAAGCAGTGGATTTTGTACAAAAGAAGAAATTTCTGACAAAACTGAAGCTATGAACTAGGCACTGACAAGTGTAAAGAGGTAAGCCAGAAGAAATGGATGAATTTAAAAGAAAAGCAAAATAAAAAACCCAGAGACAGATGACTGAACATATAATAGATGAGTTGTAAGTTCTTAGCATATTCTTGCTTTTACTAACTTCTAAATAAGAATATCATCTGAAATAAGGTGAAGTTTTGTATTTGTTCTCATAGATAATGTTTTAATACTGTTGAATAACATGAACAAATAAAAAGTTAGGGTGTTTCTTCTGCTGGGGTTAATTGCAGTATTCATATTCAAATACTAGTTTGTGATGTACCATTAGTGTATAGTGTAATTAAATGTTTTTACACACTAGCTCTATACTACTAATAAGTAAATATTAGGTATGTTAAGAAAGGCAAGCTATGTAAGATTATCATGTTCATGATGTGTGATATATACAGTGCAACTGCTTTGCTTTCTTTTTTTCTTTCTCTCTACTACCAAATATCTGGTTGTTTAAAAGATCATATGGCTTGTATAGAAGAGTAGACCTGCTTCCTTAAGTGATTTTAATATTAAATGAGAGGTATGCTTGTTTTTTTTTTTTTTCGTGGAATAGCTTTTGTATCAATTTTTCATGTAAACATCCATTTAAAATGTCTTTCTATACTGCTGCAGCTCACCACATGCTGTCATGAGCATTTTTGCAACTCTAAAAGTGAAATATAAAACTGTGTTTCCCACTCAAAGCTTAATTAAGTCATTTTTAAGCCTTGGAATGACTCTTGAGCTGTTTCTCACTCACAGAAGCTCCACAATGACATTTTAGACTTGCTGAAGCTTCAGGAAGAGCTCTTTGACCTTTAAACTTCCTGTGAAACAGGAACCACTTTCACAAGATCACTGAGGCACAGAAGAAGACTATATATTTAATGCTCACCTTGTTTAATATGGTTTTATTCTAAAAGATTTTAGGTTCTAAATGAAGCACTTAAAAAGCTTCTTTAGTTCTTTTAGTAAAGAATGATATAAATGTGTGTTTAACAGTATAAGAATGTAAGAATTTGCTTGAACTACACTGACTTGACTATGCTTTTTGTCTTGTCAGTTAAGATTTGGTACTTCACATATGCAATTTGTTCTTTTAGAAGCTTCATAAAAATAAAGTAAGTTATATGATTCAAAAAATACTAAGTAAAGGAGCTCTTAAAATATACATAGTAAATAATGTATACAGTAAAAATGAACTGAGCTTCAGAGTAATATTTTTATATATATACTGAAACTATAGCATGACATGTAAGTTATATTATAGACAATAATATACAATTCGGTACCTATATTCATGATTGTGAAATATGGAAAATGTAGTTTCTAATTGTTAATAAAGCAATGCTTAAATGTATTTGCTGAGTATAAAAATAATACTGAAATACATGCATTGGTAGCTGATACAGTCATATACTTGATATAAGAAGAAAATACTTTATATTAATAAGTTTTATAGTTGTTTCCTAACATAATTAATTAGAAATATAGGGTTTTTTCATTTATTCTGATATTCTATATAGCTAGTGTTGATGTTTTTTGGGCATTTCGTGCGCCAGTAGCTACATCAACATGTTTATGGCCATGTGGGAGGAGGTCCACTTAATTACTAATGAGTTCTCTATGTTATCCCCTTTCTATCATCACTTTGTGGATGATTTGTTTCTTATTTGGACAGGAAGTAAGGACCAGTTGGTAAGCTTCTATGAACAGATTAATGGGGCCACAAACTATTTGAAGTTTACTATGTCCCTTTCTTCCATTTCAACAGCCTATCTTGGTGTTTATGTACAAAGATTGGATAATGGAATAGTCAATACTGGTGTCCACAGGAAACCATGCCACAGAAATGCTTTACTTCATAGATGTAGCATGCACCCTCATTTTGTCTTTAAGAATATAATAAAAGGACAAGGTATGAGGGTGTCTAGATTGAATGCCTCTGATGATGGCTTTCACTCTGAGTTAGTTAACTTGAAATCTAGGCTTTTAGCCAAAGGATACCACCCTGGGGAAGTTGAAACCATTTTGAATGCAATACGTGAATGGACGTACCTTCTTTGAAGGTTGTGCATCAGGGCTGGCAACTCGGAATGTAAAAATCTACTGCCAATCATTAGTGGACCGGAGTTCCTCTGTGGCGACCCCTAACCGGGAAAAGCCGAAAGACACAACAACAACTAGATCAGCATAAAAGTAGGACCTATCCATATTTTTCCAATGGAGGTGGGACTGTAGATGATAGTAAGGCTAATGAGCTTGTTAATAAGCTAAGGGTACCCTTGTATTATACCACTGACATTAATTCCATCATGGACATAGTCAGGAAGCACTGGGACATCCTCACTACAGATACGGTTGTTAGAGGAATTATATATGATGTGTAATAACAATGCTAACTAATTATACAATAATATTTTTATAAATAGTTTTTAGGGTTCTTGTACACAGACCTGAAGTAGTCTAGAAGGATGAAAGTGATCTTTGTTAACAATAGATTATAAAAATAGAATATGATTTTTACAATTGATTTTTTACATGCAAAGTGTATATGTATATATTTATATATATTTTTTGATTGCCAAATGGTCTAAGGTTGATATATTTCCAGCCATGTAGTATATTGTCTTGGATAAAATCACAGACTTAATAATCTACATAATAATCTGGTTAAATAACAGGTACCACATCATTATAAATTTTATTTTAAGTACATAAGGGTTATATTATTATGACAGCTACTAAGTAGGGCAAAACCAGCTCGATGGGGAAGGGTTGTGAATTTAACATGTGTACCAATAACACTTTTGTTTTATAGCATAATAAACCACTTCCTTGCCTGATAAAAAGTATATATATATTTAGAAAGCTTGTGAGGAAACTATTACTCTATTTTTGTTTTACTTGGATTGCTTGTCTGTGTACTTAATAAAGGATTTTCACCTGGAAACAGACTGCTTGCCTTGCCTGGATTACTTTCAAATACTTAGTAATTCTGTACAATTTTATATTTTTTATTATTTTTTTTTTTTTACTTAAGACAATTTTAAGTTCACTACTTCTACTACTACTGTCTGATCTGATTGATATACAGTGATTAACTAGAGATACATGGACTGAAAATCTTCTACACAGAGAAGTTTCTTACACTGTTTTGTTTTTGAACCCACTATACTTATTTAGTGGGTTGTTTTGAGACTTTGGGGATACCACGGAGATTACTTGTTTTTTTTTTTTTTTATAAATATATAATTACAAATTCATTATTATTGTTTAATGTTCTAGTTCCAGAAGTTATTTCAAGAAAACAGTTGTCTCTTTTATGGTCAGTTTTTGTGATTGCAAGAAAAGTTATTACTCTAAATTGGAAATGTAAAAATATTATATTATTCTCTGAATTTATAAATTTAGGAAAAAAAAATTATACAAAATTAATTCTTAACCATTAAGATGAGAATCCCTAATATCAAGCCTGGAAAAAGTTAAGTGATTTACTTGAAAAAAATACTAATGATATTTATATAAATTTTTAACAAAAACCTTGATATGGACGATTGTAAATAGTTTCTATTTGTTATGTTTTAATAATATTTTGTTTTTATATATTGTTTTTGTTGTTAAAACCTTGAATAAAAAAATAAAAAATAAATAAATTGGTAAGAGACTGATCCACTGCAATGAATATTACTATATTCCAAAACTGTGTGATAATAGTCTCAACAGTTTTTGCTGCAACTCTTTCTCATTAGATTCTTCATTATTTAGATAGCTCTTGCCACTTGCTCATTGGTTTGCGAATACTATAGTCTGTACATTATACAAAAATCTTCTGAATTATTGACTTTTCTACTGCAGACTGTTGACAGATATGACATCATCAGGTATCCTTTCTTTCAAGAATACTGTTAGTTGAACTTAGAATAATAAAACTCATGTATAAGAGACATTATTTACTTAAACTGGAAGTGATCTGTCATTGAGTGTACTAGAATCACTACTTTTGGATTGTTGTTATTATTTGCACTGAAAATGGCCAGCCTTGTACTATTTGTTTAATATCCGTTGACATTCATATATCTCTTAACCTCTTAGAGCAAGAAATCTGAATGGAGCCTAAAATAATGGGGGGATAAAGGTCCAAATATAGTGACAGATTTTAAATATTGTTCTTATAAACTTAGAAAGTTGCTAGAATAACAGGATTTGTGTTAGCGTGTATTTCCTGAAGTACATGAAGTCTGAAACTGAAATGTCTTGTCATTATTTAGTGTTTTCAATCTTCACAGATTTGCCAGAAAAATGTGAATTTTGTGACAAGCATACTAAAAATATAATGCAAAAATCTGGATAGTTGATAGCTATGCAATGGTAAATATATTACATTTGCTTCTTACTTTCCCAATGTTCATTCTAGTCATCCAAAATGAAACATGCTTTGTTGATTTTTTTTACACTGTGAAGTACAGCTAAAAAATGTCTAAGAATCGCACCTCTCAAATGTCCAGATTTTTGCCTCATATTTTTGGTCTTTGTTTTAGCATGTATTTTCTGAAGGACATGAAGTCTGAAATTGAAATGTCTTGTCATTATTTAGTGTTTTCAATCCTCAGTGATTTGCCAGAAAAACATGAATTTTATGACAGACTAAACATATAATGCAAAAATCTGGACAGTTCGTAGCTGTGGAATGGTAAATACATTACATGTGCTTCTTACTTTCCCAGTGTTCATTCTAGTCATCCAAAAATTAAACATGCCTCGTTGATTTTTCTACACTGTGAGGTATAACTAAAAAAATGCCTAAGAATCACATCTCTCAACTGTCCAGATTTTTTGCATCATATTTTTGGTCTATTCCTCATAAAATGCTTTCTGGAAAAAGGCATTGAGGACTGAAGTCACTAAATATTGACACATATTTGTGTTTCAGGCTTAATATCCTCCAGACAAAATTCATTCTAATGTAAAACCTGTTATTCTAGCAATTTTCTAAGCTTATAATGGCAATAATTAAAATCAGTACTTGATTTTGGACCTTTGTCCCACCATTATGTTTGGCTTTGCACAGATTTATTGCACTAAGAAGTTTAAAAGTGTGTTAATTTTTTTTTTTTTTTTGCTTGGGAAAAGCCCCCATACCACTTTAGCATATATACATACAGACAGCAACTTTTTGGTCTAATAAAAGTGGGGAAAATTAACAAAATACACTGCTTTGAACTACCAGATCAGAAAATATAACTGCATATGTTTTTTACAAACCATAATTAAAAGAATTCAAAGAAAAGTCACTCAGTTATACCTACCCATGCAAGTGTAGGAATTCCCCATCACTCTTCTTTGCACTTTACTGTTCTGAGGTGTGATTCAAGTATTTAAGCCTTCTTAGGTAATTTAAAGCTCTTATTTTCTGTGCTTTGAACATAAACACTTGGACACTTTTTCTTCCAGGACAAAAAATAGCAGTGAATTTCTTTTCTTACTGATTATTTCTTCTCATGCTATATTTTCATTGTAATGTCTTTCACTAGCTATATTTTAAACTCAGTATCAGTACTTTTATGAATTTCTTTTCTTACTGATTATTTCTTCTCATGCTATATTTTCATTGTAATGTCTTTCACTAGCTATATTTTAAACTCAGTATCAGTACTTTTATGGACTTCTCTGGAATTCTTTTGCTTGTTCTTCTGTCACTGGTTACCCCCCCCCCCCCAAAAAAAATGTAATTCTTCATCTAGTAACTCTCTGAACCTCTTTACTATCTCTCTCTACATTTGTGGAATTTCTCACCTACTAATAAATTTGCAGGCATCTTCACTAATAAAGTTACTGGGGAAGGATGAAGAATGGCAAAAGGCAGTAAGACCACTACTGGACAAATGGCTACAGTGTGAGTAGCATTGCAGTCGACAAGATTATGAATAAATGGTTTTAAAATGAATATTGTTTTGATAAAAAGCAGCTGTGATAAAGAGAGTGTGATGATCTCTGTAAAGTAAGACTCTGGGTTAAATTAAGATGCATGTTTACTTTGATTTCACTCGTTTAAAATAATCAGCATGCCTCTTCAGCTTGTGTTTTTATTCAGACTCATTTTCTTTACACTGAAGATATTATGCATGAGCAGTAATCTGGCAAATACAAAACTTCAGTACCCTTTCTAGATGCTATTTAACTGATTTTTTTTATAGTACCTTTGGCATTGACAGTCATTATAGCTTTATTTCTGCTGGCCATGAACCTATCTGCTACTCCACTTGTCACCAGAGGATGATTACTCAGCTATGCATCAAGCCTTGTGCCTCGGAATACTGTTTAGAATGTGAGCTAGTGACTGGAATGTCATGACTGGTCTTTATTTTATCAGATATCTCAAACATATCAAACTTTGTATCACAGATGATTATTAGAGTATAACTGGAAGTGTGTGTGTGTGTGTGTGTGTCTGTGTCTGTGTGTGCGTCTGTGTGTGTGTATGTTTGTGTGTGTCTGTGTGTGTGTGTGTGTGTATATATATATATATATATATATATATATATATATATATATATATATATTTTATTTTACATTTGTTGACCGGGCTAGTCTAGCTGGATATATGTCCATTTTCAGTAGAGGCCCGGGGAGAAAAGCTCCAAATTATTAGTACATCGATTAATAAAGTGTAACAATAAAAAAATAGCAGATATAATGGTAACAGCAAATTTTTATTTATTTTTTTTTGAGAGATTACTTTTTAAGTAAGTAAAAGTAACAGGCTGTGTGATGTTCATAACACAATACTCTTTACACACATGTGAAATATAGAAAATCACTTACTGTTTGATGTGCTTAGCACAATCCTCTTATAAAAAACATATTATATGAAATGATAAGTGTGAATGGAGATGAAGGAAAGATGGGAACGGTATCAGAGATAGTATAGGTTGAGTTTAAGGATTAGATTATTTTCATAGAGGAAGTAGAATAGTTACTGTTATGAAAGAGAGACAAGATTACTCTTGTGAAGGAGAGGGAGAGACATTAGGGGTAAGTAGGCAGTGGGTCTTTTATTCCAAATCGTAGTGTAAAGTTGAGCAGCTGAGAGTCCCCTACTGAGTTATTGGGTGTAATTGGGTTAAAGGGGAAGGAAGGAAGACATGGAAAGAAAAACAGGGTTAGTCTGGGTTAGTGCAGGGGCATAGCCATTTTTTATTGAGATACTTTTTGAGATTTTTTTTTTAAATAGAGGGAGAGAAGTCAGAGATGAGATGTCTGAGGGTAATTTATTCCATACTTTTCCTACTGAGTTGGAGAACAAGCAGTCTCCTGCAGAGTTATTGGGTATAGTGGTGTTGATCAAAAGTTTTTTAGAGGACCATAGATGTTTAAGGTTATAATAAGGGGTAATGAGGCTATTGAGTATTGGAGTTTTAGTGGGCTGGTACAGGGTTTTGTGAGCTATTATAAGTTGTTGTAGTTGAATCTGATTGTGAAGTTCAAGCCAATCTAGTTGTCTTAGATTAAGGCAATGATGGGTCCTGAATGGGGATCCGGTAGCAAATCTAGCAATGTTATTGTAGCATATAACTAGTTTATTGAGATTTTTTTTGAGAGATTGCTATAAATAGGGCATGCATAAAGTAAAGTAGAGATCAGATGAGTTCTCGCTAGAGTAATTCTAGTAGGTGGAGTAAGAAAGGGTTTGATTCTGTATAAGCTTCCTATTTTTTGTCCACAGATTTTATGGTAGAGTTAATGTGATTTTCAAAATTAATATTATTGTCTATAGTAATTCCTAATAATTTTTTGGTGGTGTCCGGAGAAATACTCATACTGTTATTGGAAGTAATAGTGAAATTTAGGGGGATGTGATTTCGTGTTGGTGAAAAGAGTAGTAGCTTAGTTTTCTTTGGGTTGAGTAGAAGGCAGCGTTGTGAGAACCATTGTTCTACTGTGTTAAAGGCTTTTTGGGTAAGAGTCTGAAGTTCAGTTTGAGAGGTAGCTGTGCAGATTATAGTGGAGTCATCTGCATATTGAATACAGGTAGTATGAGGGATAGCTGATTGGAGGTCATTGATAAAGATGGAAAATAGAAGTGGTCCTAAGATGGAGCCTTGTGGCACACCTAGAGAGATAGGAAGGTGGTCAGATGGTGAATGTTTCCAGAGTATTGCTTGTCGGTTTTCAAGGTAAGATTTAAACCACGTTATGCTGTGGGGATCAAGTGAGAGAGAGAAGAGAATGTGCAAGAGTAGTTGGTGATTCACCATGTCAAAGGCTTTGGATAAGTCTATGAATAGTGCTGAAGGGAGACTGCTTTTGTTGCGGTTGGAGTTGATGGTGTTAGTGAAAGAGAGCAGTGCAGCGGTAGTACTGTTTGAAGGTCTGAAACCATGCTGACAGTTGGCAAGTAAGTTGTGTTGGAGAAGATGGTTTAGGAGTTGTTTATGGATACATTTTTCCATGATTTTGGCAATAGGGGATAGCAAAGCTATGGGACGATAGTTAGAGAATTCATTAGAGTTTCCTCCTTTATGTAGTGGGATAATGTGAGATATTTTCCAGATTTCAGGGACAGTTTTTTCATTGATGGATCTGTTTATTAATATAGAAATGGGATGCGCAATGGCTTT